>NC_034010.1:24936078-25231078 GCF_000346465.2 Prunus persica
CCATGACAACATCTCCCAATCTGTATGTATGTAAAACAAACACAGAAGATTTGAATGATGGTAACAATATAGTACAGAGAGATAGAGATAGGGTGATATATATTCTGTATGTGGGGGGAGAGAGAGAGAGAGAGAGAGAGAGAGAGAGAGAGAGAGAGAGAGATTATATGCGTATTGTGGTTTTCACAGGTTTCTTGGCCTGCAAAAGCAAAATCCATTTGTAACCATGTGAACTCTGAAGGGAGAAACAAAGTATACAAGAAAGAAAAGGGTAGGGGGGTTAAGACCTAATTAACACTTACCATTTCTGAGATGGGAGTGAAGAAGAAAAAGAAGAAGAAATAAATGTGGTTTGATGGCTGGCTGCCCATATGATTGGGTGGCCTAACTTAGCTTACCCTGGTCTTAGTCTAGTACGTCAGTGAGGCAAGCCTTACAAGCAAACAACGTGATCCTAATAGGCAGTCCATTTGAGTGTGATTGTGTATCTCACGTCATTTTTTTATTTTTGAGTTTGAAAACTGCTTGTGAGCTGTGACTCTGAGTGAGTTCTGGTGCTCGTCATTCTCCCGTATCCAAAACTAGATTGACTTAAAACATAACAAAATAAAATTTGGCCCAAATGACAACGAAGCCTAGCCCAGTGAAAAAGGACATGACTTACAGACCAATGGTCTCAAGTTTGATGTGTGTGTGAGAAACCCCCCTCCCCGTGTAGCCACTGCCACTGAATTTGGCTTGCAAATATCCAATCAAGTAGGATGCAGAATAACAAAATGAGAAAAGAAAATTCTAAGCATTTCCATTATAAAATTAGAGTTACAGCCTTCAAAATAACAAAGCAATATTGTATCAAACTACTTGTCTTCTTGTAGTTGGATCTCCGAGTATCATTACGAAGGGACACGAGTCTCCACAATAGTACAGAACCCTAGTGAGCAGGTAAACTCTTCCTCATTACTTGGGAGCCTCAATTGCTATGTTCACCCACAATTTGAAATTCCTCAAGCATAAATGGTCTTCAAGTCCTGCTTCCAGGATAGAAATATTCGACACTGTTTTCCTTTACTTTGAATTGGAAATTAGACAGCTTGTTTCTTGATCTCTCCTTCCCACTGTTCAGGACTGTCAACTGCAACCAACAAGAACAATGAGGATCATAACTTTCGTAATCTCGTTCAACTGTATGGATATCAAAACCATTAAGATGAGACTTTTGGGAAGTAATACTAGACAGGAAAAGTACACTTGCTACAAGCATAATTGGCAGGTCACCAGCAGCAAGCCAGCAAGCAATACTAATGGAAATAGTTCAATTGCTAACACAGGATTGTCATCTAGTGGACTCGGCGGAGAAGATACGATGGGTAAAAGAGAAGAGAACAAGAAAATTCAGAAAAAGGACCATGACACAAAGCTACTATCATATGTATGAGCATAACACTTAAAAAAACAAAACTAAATATCAACCAGAGGATCAGCAGAGCATTTGCATATGTTAAAAGTTTTAAGTAGCAGATTATTCATTTCCATAACAACCAAGACTCAAAAAGTAAGTAACCACAAATGACGAGAGGGGACCATACATGAATGATTTGACAGACATACTTTCTAGTTTCTAGCAATCTATCTTGGTGAAGAGATGCATCAAATGAAAAAAACATGGGTGAAAACCAGTGAACTCACTATAGGGACTGTTCAAATGAAAGGAAATAGACTCTTGCTTTTTCCATATTAGAGAAGCTATTTACAGAAAATTCAATCTGGTTAAGTGACAAAATGTGTTCCAGCAAATACCTGCCCATGCACATCTGATGCCAAACCAGTGGCTAGTGGTTCTGCTCGTATCAGAATGTCTGCTAGATACTCCATCTGTAAAATAAGGGAGGGCCTCACCGTGTCTGAATATATATCGTCATGATTGAGCATGACTAAGGAACAACCCTGCAATAAGAAAAGGTACACGAGATGAATAACTGAAGAAAAAGGAGTGTGGTATGAAAACCGGAGAAAATGACTGACAGTTGCCACTGATGTCTTACAAATTCTGATACTAAAGTGTGGCAGTAATGAAGAAAGTCTAAAACAAGATTTGTAGATCCCTTAGCAGCCACCTCCATCAGAGAGATATCATCAATCATAACAGTGATACAGTTCTTGTTCTCTTGAGGTAAGGCACTTATAGTCTTTTGGATTTTCCCATACAAAGCAACAAGTCCACCATCACTGTTTTTTCCTTCTTCACCATCTGAAGATGAAAAAACGGAGGATTTCTTGTAAGAAACTAAATTACAAAACCAGCAATACTAACAATTCTTACATTTTTCTTTTAAAAGAAAAAAAAATTGATTTAACGAACTGGAACTACGGTTTATAACTTAATATCAATCCTGCACTGATTCCTACATTGTTACAAATTCAATTGCATATTGAGCAAGTATCTAGCTTTTCTACTTTGATAGCCAATACTAGCAAGTCTTATACCTGATTTTCTCACCTGGGCAATCCACAAGCACGTCAAAGAAAAAGAATCTGTTATTGTCCTTTTGCACAACTAAGTTGCAACCCTGTTTCAAAAACACATCCAAATATCAGATATTTTCATTTATGCTTATCTGAACATTTCATCTGGTAAACATGAAACCACGAGAACTAATAATAATTCATAACAAAAATGAAATGTAAATTAACACGGATATTAGCAGCTACAGAAAAAATTATGGAAATCACTTAAAAAAGACTAATTCTTTGTGAAGAGAGAGGCAGTACCAGTCTTCGAAGGATCCGATCGTAGTGAGAGAAGGGGTGAGCGAAGGCAACAAAAACGACGACGTTGGAGGAGTGAGGAGGCTGAGAAAGAGAGCGCTTGAGAATGTGGTGCAGGACGAAAGCGGCACTGGTCTCGACGCAGTCTTCGAGGAGAACAACGCGACCACTGAGATGGAGAGACCCAAGAGCTTCGTCCAATAAGGTTCCTTGCTCCATTTTCCTCTTCTTCTTCTTCTTTCAAGCTAAAATGCACTGAGCTTTAGGGTTTAGGGTTTGTGAATTTGTGATTTCAACGGTTTCTTTAATTTGATTTAAACGGTTTTTGGCTTCTCAAACAGCGACGTTATTTCACCCGCCTCTATACATAAATAAATAATGCGGTTGGGCCGACTGAGTAAAATATCCATTTTGCTGAGGTGGCAATTTTTGACTGTTCGACCCACTATACAGTCCTCCCTAAACCCTTTCTAGGAGATAAATTATGGAGCATTATCATGAAAGCAAACCAAAGGCAAGTTAATCCAAGTTAATCCAATAAACTTGGAGAGTTTTTTTAATTCAATCTTGACATGAGATAAAACAACTAAGATGAATCAATTCAGAAACAGCATATCACAAATAAATGTTTGTGGGAAAATGGACAGGATACTGCAATACTCTCATATCAAATATGCATATAAATCGATAGTGGAGTCCGATTGGTTTAGTCTAATTTTTTTTTAATATTTTTTAAGAATTTTTATCACAAATGGTTCATGAGGTTTGCTAAATTATCACATTTGGTCCTTTATATGTTTTTTTGTCCTTTATGTTACACCTCACACATCAAATTAATATCACTGTAAAATTCTATTAAATTTTCTGTTAAATTGTTGATATATAATGTCCACATATCCGATGATTTTATTTTTATTTTTAAGGAGCAGGAGGGGTTTGTTACGAGCGGTGAGGAGAGTAGGTTCGCATAGAGATTTGAATTTTTTTTTTCTTCAATTTCTATTTAATTTGGATTTTAAAGTTTATCATAGCTAAATTACTAAATGCCTATATTACGTCAGCACATTTAACAGTTTTGTGAACGCCAAGTGCTAAAGTGGGAAACCATCCGTCCAGGGGTAAAAAGTAATTAAGCCTTTTTTTATTTTTTTATTCCAGTCGCTTCTCCCTACTTCTTCTTCTTCTTCTTCTCTCACTCTCTCTCCTTTTCCCGACTTACCTTCTCCTTCTTCTTCTTCCCTCTATCCTCTTCGTGATTGACTTCCTTCTTCTCCTCTATCTTCTTCTTTTCCTCTCTGCATCTCATTCTCTGTCTCAGATCTGGAAAATCTCGACGCCTCGCCGCCGCACCTCGCCGCCTCATCTTCTTCTCCTCTCTGTCAGTGTCTCGCCGAACACCGAACCAAACCACACCGAGAAATCGGCGCCCCGACCACATCGGTTTCAAGAGCTTCGGTCGGGCGTGAGGTCTCAGAAATTGACAAACCGTGGCCTTGCGTTCGACGCTTGGTGGAGGCTCAACCAAACCAGAGCGAGCCCAGGCCTAGTTCAAATGGCAGGTCCTTACTGGGTTTCAAAACACTTTCTCACTAATTTATTGTAATAAATCTCTCTGTGTGACTGAGATTGCACTAGACACATTCATTTTAGTACTTTTTGGTAATTAATTGCATGCAGATGCAGTCCTCAAATTCCAGGAGAGATTTGGATGCTAGGGTTTAGGGCGTGACTCGAGAGAGTTTACCTGATGACGTCATCTGAAATAAAATCTGGGGCATTGGTTTCATTGCAAGACCTACATCCATCTTCCTCTTATTTCAAGCAAGGGGCTTCGTTGAGAGTAACTGGAAAGTAAGATCTGTGCCCTTTCAATGCTTTAGTGGTTTCATTCAATTGCATTATATAAAATATCCAGTGTTTCTTCTTCTACTTACTTTTCAGTTACAAATATCCTCCCTGAATCAATTCTTACATTTTCATAGTTTTTAACTTGGAAGGTTCTCTTAACTATATTTGTAGATTGGCTGAGTAGGGTACAAGTAGTTTATAGTTTAGGCTGGGTTTGTTGGTCTTGGTGACAGTGTTGGTATCATAAACTGATGGAGTCGAGTTGTAGAAAGAAAGATGAACTAGAGGTGGAATTGCTGATACAGGCATTGGATATGTGATAATTTCAGCATTTCGTTTCGGGTTCTGTCACAGTATTTCTTGAAACGATTCTAGTCTAGTTTTGGTTCGTTGAGAATATCATGATCATGGTATAATAGTGTTGGAGTGGATGCAGAACTGGCCAAAAAGATCTTCTGGAGGCAAATGTGGCATCTCCAGTTGGTAGCATTGAGGCACATTGGTAGCATGATGTGGATGGAGTGAGTGTAATGCTTGGAAACATGTCACTACTACAAACAATAATTGGGAATAGGTCAAGTGATTCAAATAATTGTGGATTGTCTTACACAAGAGGGCTGGATGATTGCTTCGCTTCATTGAATTTAATTGCATTTCTCATATTTATTCCCCAATATCATTAAGAAGCTTAGTCATTAGTATCTCTTGTTTTTTTTTTTTTTCAGGTTACAAGAGTATTCTGTAGAGACAGCCATTGCCACAATTATTGATGGAAGTGACAGCTTAAAAATCAACAGCCAACACCTCAGGGAGCTTAGCTTTCGAGTCGGATCCATCTACCAGTTCATCGGCGAGCTGCTTATTCAACCTGATAATGAGGTAAGTGAGTGGCAAATTACATCCACCTGATGATTTTCAGTGCTGGGCTTCATCCCAACACATGAATGTTATGTTAATTATATTAGAGCAATAAGCTCAATTGTTCTTGCCCTTTTTTCAGGCAGTCTTGCAGGCACGTGTGGGTAGGAATGTTGATGGCATTGATCTCAATCTCTATTATCAGTCTCTCCAATTGTTGAGGCAATTTCAGGCTCATCATTTGAAGAACCCAGCAACTTAAAATATTGTAATTTTAGAGTCAATTTAAAGACCAAATTACCCTCAGCATCCAACCCATCAAACAGTGCAAATTGAAATCCTAATGGCAAAAAGGTCAAAGCGAATGGCCCAATGATCACTTCATAATTGAACCCAAACGAATATATTTAGTCGGGCCCTCAGATTTTTCATGGATTTGACCTTCCGACGAAAAGCTTATGAGTTTTTTTTAAATATTCTTTTATTTGATAATTGTCATTTACGAATTTGTGATCTCTATTTTGTTAAGAGGAAATCAAATATCTAATCGTTGGCTAAGAAGTCCAAAATCGAAATTTGCAAGGGTTTATAGTTCAAATAATTATGAATAATTACCCTTATATTAGACGAATTTAATTCTCCCTCTCTCAATATCGTTTATAAATGTAATAACCAAAAAGAAAGCTCAAAGATATTATTTTGGTTTCTTAATCATTCCTCCTCCAGAGTCAAAGTGATGATGAAAAAAGTAGGTAATACTTGGGCTCACCGCCGACCTAAATAGTCACACTGTCATATTGGTCCAACCAATTCCAACGGACACGTAGCCCAAGATTCTATAATTTTATTCATAGCGCAATATTCGAATAATAAGACAACGATAATTTTACCCTCGGGGTGTGGTTGTGGTTGTTTAGTCATACTTCAAATTACGATTTATTTGAATTTAAAACTTGGAAAAACGCGGTTAGACAAAACTTGCTCTTACTAAGCACTCATATCATGGACCGCTAAAGGCATGCCGAAAAGGATGTTTCTGAAATTGACAATTAATCTAATTCCCATTGCATCCTTACAATTTAATTTATAAATCAACATGAATTTTGATATAAATATAATATAATTGGTTTGATGTACCAAAATCCTAATTAAAAAAATATGCTTACCATCCGTAATTAGCTGTCATTAGTTTTTCTAGCTAATTTTATTTATTTATTTGGCCAGCACTATTTCTAGCTTATTAGACGTGATTACCATCCATATAATTCATTAGTGATAATTCAAAAATAAAATAATTATTTCTAGTTGTGTATGCCTTCTTTTTTTCTTTAAATAATTTTCCTAGTTGGAATCAACTTTGGAGTTAAGTGACTGGAGTCAAAGTGAAAAAATGGAAAACTTTTTACTCTGTCGGAAGACATGCAATTTTCCAAAGACAAAAGGGTACCTTTGCAAAAAGGGTTCATGAATGAAAAGTTATATAGTGGAATGAATAGCGTCTCTGTGAAATTTTAACCAACTCTGCCTCTCAAGTAATATTTGAGGTAAAGAGATAGAAGAACAAGCCATGAGTTGGTTCCTGTGTTCTGGCAAATCAAGCAAAAATGCAAAGAAGAAGAAGCAGAAGAATAAGCCAGAAGATCAGATCCCATCAATTTCAGGTATCTCCATGAACATTTGCCGGACATATTTTGAAACACTTCCAAACTCTCAATCTAGAGTTTTTATCATTGACACGTTTAAAGAGTTAACCTTTATGAGTCAATTGAATGCATTGTTTACCACATCGATTTACTTTAGATGAATGCAGGAATGCCGTCTTTATAATAGCTTGAATCTTAAATATGTGCGATCCTTTTTTATTGTCATTTTTTGGATGTGGTTGTTATCACCCTTATTGGGTATATGCATTTGTTGGTATAAGCTAATGTGGGTTTGTTGTCAATTGGTTTTTGGAATTTTAAGTTTGATTTGCTTTGGTTGTGGTTTCTCCCCGTTTGAATAGAGCCCTGTGCCATAGTACTTGGGTAATGAATTATTTTCACTGTCAAGTTCTGTTCTTTACTGCACAGGCGCTCTACTGCTAGGGACCCTTTCGTTTAATAAAATGAATTTAATAAAGTGCGTGTGTGTGTGTTTGAGAGAGAGAGAGAGAGAGAGAGAGAGAGAGAGAGAGAGAGATTATGATAAATTATTGCCTTAGTTGCTCTTAGTTTCATTTCCTTGAAACCCACTTATTTGGATTATGGAAAATTTAATTTTGAACACTGGTTATGAGTTCCAATCTACTCTACTTCTTCATCAGTTTTGATTGATAGGCATGCATTGCTTTAGAACAAGTTTCTGTGGTGTTTTGCTATTTTGAGTTGAATGCTGTTGATGGAAGTACGTGGATAATGTTTATGATGATGATTGCCCGTTTTGTATCATTGGAAATATCTTAAGCTTAAATTCTTGCTGCTACATGTTTTGTCTTTTGTGAATCTCGTTCTCTTTCAAAACTCTCAATGATGTTCGTATGACTTTTTTGGATTATAATGTAATCCCTGTTTCTTTTGGATTTTATTGCACAGTATACTGTTTTTGTATTGTTTTATTTACTTTTTCCTTTTGTTCTTTCACGTAGAACAACTGAAGGCAAATTCAGCACTGTCTGTAAAGGACTCTAAGGATGGAGGGTCTGATCACATTGCAGCACATACATTTACATTTCGTGAATTGGCAGCTGCAACAAAGAATTTTAGAGCAGATTGTATTTTGGGAGAAGGAGGTTTCGGTCAAGTATATAAAGGGCGCTTGGAGAGTACTAATAAGGTTCTTTACAAGCTTTGACCATCAACTGTATGAAAAGTTATAGTACCTTTTTTTCCTTTTTAAAACTTTTTTATGCCTCTCATTTCCCATGTCCAATTGGTGGTTTAACAATCTCACCTGAATTTTAAGATTTCTCGCTGGCATTGTAAATTTTTGTTTTAAAATTAAAATGAATTACATTTTTGGGGTTCAGTATATATCTGTATTTAGATCCTTTTCTAAAATATCTATTCAATATATATGCTGTATCTTCCATATTAAGTTTGTTGCGTGCTTTGAGTAAGTAGAATGTGGCAAAAGATAACTGAATTTGAAGTCATATTTTTTTGGTTAAAAACTATGGTCTTATGTAAAACTGAAAAGGTTAAGTGTTTGTGGCAAGCCTAAATCTGGACGTTCTCCAATTTAAGAGGCTCCAGTTCGCTTTCAGTCAGTGCAGATAACATGGATATACACATTAATAATCTTTGTTTAGTTAGTGCAATATGTTGGTGGGTTGGTTTTGTTTGCTGTGGGATTCTATCTACTTTCATTGAGATTTTTACCGTGAGTCTTAAAAGTCCTTTTGTTGTTGTTTCTTTGTGTTATGATATCTTTTTCTTTATATGCTAAGCTTTTGGTAAGAGCTGAACCTTGTTCCCTTTTGTGTAGGTAGTGGCCATAAAGCAACTTGATTCCAATGGGCTTCAAGGGAACAGGGAATTCCTTGTTGAAGTATTAATGTTAAGCCTACTTCACCATCCCAATCTTGTTAACTTAATAGGCTATTGTGCTGATGGTGATCAGAGGCTTTTGGTATACGAGTACATGCCATTGGGATCTTTGGAAGATCATCTACATGGTATATACAGCAGTAACAGCACTAGATTCAATTATTTCTTTGCCCAAAGTTCATTATTTTTGTCTTGAGGTCTCTCTCTTTGTACTTGGTGATAAATTGATGTACACATACAATAATTGGGTCTTGCAATAGTAAAGATTCAAAGCTATAGAAATCAGTAGGATTTGACAATTATAGAACTATTTAAATTAACTGTATGAAAAATAGGAAAAAAAAAAATTACTGTATAAGATAATTCTGGAAATGATCCAAAGTCATTTAATCATGCTCTTCTTAAGGTATAGAAATCTTGCAAGCTAACCAGCTAGCCATGTTGTGGAATATTAAATGTGTCAGCGGACTTAGAGTATGGGGCTTGAGCACCATTTTTATTTGTCTTCTATTTGGTATCAGTAATGTTGTTAATCACCTTCTTGATCTCACATGCTGATATATGCCAGATCTACCACCAGACAGAAAACAACTTGACTGGAATACAAGAATGAAAATAGCTGCTGGTGCGGCAAAGGGCTTGGAGTATTTGCACGACAAAGCTAACCCCCCTGTTATTTATCGTGATCTTAAATGCTCAAACATTTTACTTGGTGAAGGCTACTATCCTAAGCTATCTGATTTTGGCTTGGCAAAGTTAGGTCCTGTAGGAGACAACACTCATGTTTCCACTAGGGTGATGGGAACCTATGGATATTGTGCGCCTGAATATGCAATGACTGGTCAGCTCACATTGAAATCAGATGTATACAGCTTTGGGGTTGTTCTTTTGGAAATCATTACCGGAAGAAAGGCAATTGACAATTCGAGGGCTGCTGGGGAACACAATTTGGTTGCATGGGTAAGAGAGTTATGCCTTCTGCTCTGCTTTAATATTTTTGTTTCTAAAATCATTTTCAGGAGTAAAGTTTTGTTTCTTCTTTATATATGCTTTCAACGTATTCTGTCACCTTCTTAGATTATCAGTATTCTGTCATGTTCTTATATTGGAGACCCTTCTAATTATATACCTACTTTCTGTTTTGGTAACAGTTTGAGTTTCGAATGTTATGCAACTGTGCTATGAGTTTTGATTTTCTCTATTTGAAATATGGTATATGCAATATTGACCTACTAGACGGTGTGTACTAAAACTAATCTATTGGCAACACTCAAACGAATTTCCTTATGAGTTACCCTAACAAGTAACAGCTGTACTATTTTACGGGTGAAAGCAACAATGGGAAGAACAAGCTCTTTCTTGCTAAATGGCAGTCTTGCGAATTTCTGCTCATTCACTCTTTGTTGCAGGCCCGCCCCTTGTTTAAGGATCGGAGGAAATTTTGGCAGATTGCTGATCCACTGCTCCAAGGTCAGTATCCGGTGAGGGGAATGTATCAAGCTCTTGCCGTTGCTGCAATGTGTGTCCAGGAGCAGCCTAATATGCGACCTCTCATAGCTGATGTTGTCACAGCCCTTACTTACCTTGCTTCCCAAAAATATGATCCTGAAACGCGGTCAGTACAGAGCTCTCGCACAAGCTCATCCACTCCTAGACCTAGAAGGGAACTGTGAAGTTCATAAGGGAAGACTTATTTGATACAGTTCCGAGATAGGAAGGTTGTGATGAGAACCTAGCTGTGGCCCTGCTTGAGGCTTTTTTATTTACTTCCAAATTGGGGTTTTATTTGTGATTCAGAAGTCAATTGGTTGGAGCTTAGTGGTATGCTTTGTTGGCTGTACATGAAATGGTGCCTGCTTATCGAATTTTGCTCACTCCGGTAGCAGGTGCTGTGGTGGCGCTCCCCCTTCCTGTTTTTCTTTCCTCCACCCTTTTCCTTCTGTCACCTTATACAAGATTCTTTTTATGTACAATTGAGCAATGGGGTTTTGTATCTATATAGAAACTGGTATCCCATAGTCACAGAAATTTATCCAAATTATTTTATAGGAATTTTACTGATTTGGTGAATGAATCGCCTTGTCCTTTGCCAACAGAGGCTCACAAATCACCCATCTTAGAGCTTTTTTTTGGTCATAACATTCATCTTAAAGCTTGAGTTGCAAAGTCTTTAGAAAATTGTGTGGTATGTGCCTAACTGCTCACTGCACCATTGTTTTATGCCAATTTTACCCCTGCTCAAAATTAGTGAAAATGGCATTATTCGAAAAACATTAAAATTGCTTTAGAACTTATTTAGATGGAAAAATATATTGACTTGCAGACTAGTGGTTTTTTGTACTTTAAAAAAAAGGGAAAATTAGTTTTCTCGAAGAGAAATTGAACAAAATTTGTTCACCGCACCAACTTTTTATGAGTTTTATCCCGGCTCAAAAAATGTAAGGAAATTTTGAAGAGATATATTGAACTGTTTTTTCAATGATGTTATAATTTCGGTAAAAAAAATTCTAATATACCCCACGGATAGTTTAAGCGGCCAAGAGTCTGGGTTCAAACGGAGAAAGTAAAAAATATGAGATTCAATAGGCTCATTTGAGCTTGATTATTATTTTATTTTATCATTCTTTTTGTTCAGAGAGAGGGAGAGCAACATAACCGCCATTATTAGAAAAACCCTCGTATTAAAAGGCGAATGCTAAAAACTGTACGTTTATCTGATTAAAACAAAAAGATACTGTACGCTTAGAAAAGTGTCATACAAATACATTTGACGAAGATTATACACCTAGTAAACCATATCATCAATATTTTCTACATTTTTTTCCTCCCCCACTACATGATTATTACCACTACTTAATCAACAATCAAACAATGAATGGATAAAATTGGTTTCTCTATCGAAAAATTACAGACGATGAAAGAAAACAAAACTATAGCTCCCTGGACTCACAGGCACAGAAAGCATGCTATCAAGCTTTGCACATGAGAGTATTACTATCGGGGCAGCAAACATCTATAGGGATATATCAATACAGCCTCTGCTTTGATCTGCTCTACTCTTTATCTTCCACTTGAAGGCCATTCGTCTCTTTTACCTCTGCGGTGGGACTCTGTCCCTCACTGATAGACTTGCTGTCATTTGGCTCCTCATTGTTAGCAGGTTTTCCCTGTTGCATTCAACAGGTGATGAAATTAGTCAAACAGCTCTATCAATCGTATTCTCCTATTGTTGCTTTCACACAATAGTTAGAGTTCAAGAGTGTAACCTTGTTGCGATCACGCCAGCCAAGGCCAAATGGTCGAGATAGCAAACTGATCTTTCTTGCAGGGAACTCTTGTGTCTGGTCTTGATTGGTTTGTACAGGTAAAGATAGAGATCTGCCAGACAACCACTTATTTTTCAACTAAACATACCAATTTCAACTATTGAGGAACAAAGCCACGCAAATCTGATTTTATTTTAATTTGTGTTACCATATGATTGTTGATTGTATAACTGTGTATCCTTTTTAAATGAGCACCATTTCATATATATCTAGGTGTTTTAACCTATGTTGAACAGGGAAAAAGTGTTGAAAAGTAATTTTCGATTTTTAAGAGGAATATCATTTCAAATAAAATGAATATTTGAAATATCAATAGAGAGATTAATAATGAAACAAATATCAAAAATCACATTATCTCAATCACAAGTAAGGCAAGGTCTAAATTAAGGTAGACATGGAAGAAAACCAACGGTAATGAAAGGTAACAGATTAACTTTCGGAAATGAATAAAATAAGAATGCACACAAGGTTACCGTGGAGAAGGTTGTGTTTTCTGTTGACCGGATTGGTATTGCAAAGTAGCCTCCAACATTGATTCTGCCATAACAACTCTCTTTTCCATTTCAGCAAGTGCAGCTGTGGCCTCTTCATACTTCTCCTGCAAGAATTAATATATAAAATTAAAGACATAATCTTGACCTGAAAACCGTGCACTCTGCAGTCACAGAATAGTTTGATTGAATTACATGCGCTAAATATCAATTTCATGCAGATAATGTACAAGATAAGGTAAAGCGTTAATTTGAAAGAAATGAATTGGCTACAAGGTGCATCAAATAGGGGAAAGGGAAATGGTGAGCATCCCACATTTCTCATGTTCCATGCACCCCTAAATAAACATAAATCCAAAGGCTTAAATATAACAATAACAACTGCCGTACAATATCTGTAATTTAGACCTTATCACACGTACATTCTAAGCAGAAAAATTCAACTTTTGGAAAATTCAGGTGGGTTCCAGGTGGTATTTTATGTAATTCCAATGCTATTCACACAGAGATGAAAACTTTAAAAGGAGAAGAAATGACAGGCATACTATTTAGTTGACAAAAAGGTGAAGCTCTCAGGAAAAGGGCGCCAGCAGGAGTTTGACCCTAAGCTGGGATTAAGGTTTAGGGCTTATTTCCTACATGACCTAAGCTCCCTTTCCACACTCTATTTGCAGATTTCTCTTCAGACAGCTAAAAAATTAATTCAGTTTTGAGCAATAAAGAGTGCAACTGAAGTAAGCAGCAAAGTAAACAATTATAAAACAGAAAGCATTCAAAAATTAAATATATATTTGGTGCCAATACCATATATGGCAATTCACGACAAACCTCCATGGAAAAGAATATTATGGAAAGGGACAAGAGAAAGTCAACTTGAAGAGTAAGAAACAATTTTATGCAAGCAATTTAGTAAGCTAATCTTATAAGGGTGGTTCTAAGATAATGATTTCTTATCATTACATAACCAGAACATGCGTTCAGATATATGGTTATCAATGAAACCTGAAGCACTTGAGCAGCATATCTCTGTGCTGCTGCATCTTGCTCAGAAAATCTCCGAGCATCTTCTGTTAGTCTCTGCTCTTGCTCTACTCGCATTAAGACCTGTAAATATAGTAAGTGATGCAATTACCATAACAAGCCCAAAACCAGTATGAAAAGAACAGAAATCCCAAGTATAAAAGAACAGGAAACAATACCTGGAGCATGACACTCTCCTGTTCCTGCTTATCAGAAAGGGCTTGGCGAAGCTCAGCAACCTCTTGCTCTAATTGCTCAACCTGACACAATAAGAGATCAGAATGAAGTATCTTTACAAGTACTTTTTTTTTTTGGTCAAGTGAGGTATCTTTACAAGTATAAGGAAAAATAAACACAATAAAAAAAGTGGAGAAGATTATACTTTATTAACAATCCCAGAGTAAAAAAATGAAACACTAAATAGTAAAATTCCACTTTCACGACATGAAGGTCCACAGTAAAAGGGGCAGACTCGCAAGCAAGATAACCATATCTCTCACTTAGAAAGCTGCAATATATAAAAGTTTTCTGGATATACCCTGGCACTCAATTGCCGACGATTATCTTGCTTGACCATCTCCATCAATGCTGTCTCCAGCTCCTCGGCTCTGAAAAAAGTGAAAAAAGGACCCATGATATCAACGCCACATTAGAATAAATAATAACTGGCTCAAGAATATTTCGTGGTTGGACGTGAAGGCTGTAATATTTGGTTGTTATAGTGTTTTAAGACACCCCCAAATCCTGGTTGGCCTTGAAGGGTAAAGATCAATACCTTTCATCCCAAACTACCAAAATGAGCTATTTTAATTGTACTTAATCAAGTCAACAAATGCCATACATAGTATAAATTATATACCCAACGTATTGAGGACACTAAGAGTTACACAGGCATCCAATATATCCAAAGAATAGATCTTTGTTGAATGAATATTTATTGAATAACCAACACAAAAAACACCTAACACCAGAGAGAATATAAGAACCTGAGTTCAGCAGATCTTTTCTCCTCCAGCAGCTTGCATAATTCAACCTTCAACCATACCACCTGCACGTAGAACTAATTTAAATATCAAAGTTGATTGTGAGGAAAATGCTTTAATAACGAGCCCCAGCAACTGCATATAACCCCGAACAAAATACAAATGTAACACAAAGGTTGTGCATGAATGTGTTTCTTTTTATTTATTTATTAAATGCAGATTAGGTGACAACCCATAGACAGGCTTATTATATGATGAAAAGAAGAAAAAATATATATACACAAAGGTCTAATCAATGGGCTGATAAAATGGTAGAATCAATATGCAAATTCCACTATGCTAAACAAAGAAGACTATAATGAGGGTGTGGAGGGTTCAATAAGCAACCTGTTCTTGAAGATCTGGTACAGACTCTACCTCCCCATCCCCATTCAGGCTAATAAGATCTGCATTATTGGACCCAGACTCTGAACGTGATAAATCACCATTTGTCTGTGCATCGACTAGTCGTTCTCCTTTCTTTGTCTCAATTATCATTGATTTAGGATCTTGCTTGAAATTAAACAGCTTAGATGCTAGACCTTGAGAATCCTTCCACGCCCGAAGTCCCTTCGATCTTTCCTCGATAGCAATAAGTACAGCTGGCCGATGTTTATTTCTCAACTCTTGTAATCTAGTTTCATTTACATTTTGGTAACCCATGCAAGCTGTCAATACCAGTTGACTGCTATCAAATGTAGAGCCAGCCAGTGATTGCAGCAGAGTAACTGCATCTCCAGCATCCTTGGTAGTAACCAGTGCAGGGCCTACAAGTAACTGAGCCAAATTAAGTTTCGTAAACCAGAGAACATACAGGCCACTTGGTACTATATCATGTTAAAGTAACCAAGTTATAAGCCTTTTGTTCTTTAGAAAATGAAAAAAATACTATTTTTATACCCAGTACCATATAACTCCATCAAAGCAAGTGCTGTTCTAAATAGCATAACGCGGTTTCCTTCAAAAAGAAGCACATCCCAGACTCGAAGAACTGAAGTCAATAAATCAAAATATAGGTAAGCTTCAACAAAGTACCTATAAAATAACAGTTAGTTTATTATCTAAAGAAACATATAAAACCTGACCACTTTCCCATGGAAGCATGTTCATGAAGATGGTAAGGAACCATGGTCCACTAACCCATGCCACCTGCACTCCCAGGTAATCTAGATGATTGACTGCAACATGATTAAAGGTGGCATTAAGTGATTGCTCAACAAATATATCAAACAAAAAGAAGTGTATACTGTATAATAATAATATACAAACCCAATCTAGGAAATCTCTCATGCACCAACTCTTCAAAAACAAGTTGATCCACCTGATAAAATACAACTCATCAGAATATTTTGAAATGCCAACATCTGCAATTATACATTTATAGCATGGTTTCCTCAATTTTGTTAATGTATCTCACTTGAGGAGAAAGAGCATAGATACACAAAATGAAAAATGCATGAAAACTAAAGTACAGAAAATATTACCTGAGATTCTATCATTTCCTCAGAGTAATAGCCATCAAAATAATCATCAATAATCCCCATCAAAGCCCTGAAAGGTTTAGCGGTTTTGTAATTACACAAAGCCAAACATGTGCAATCACTTTAAATGTAATTATATGCAAACACAAACTTCTATATTTCCAGGAATTTTTTTGTTCCTTTAAAAACAAACTGCTCTTTGGTTTCTTCACACTAAGCCTCCAAACAAAAGAAAAGGCAACAATATCTGGGAATTATCCTTTCCTGGAAGTTAATAAACAGTCAATTGAGTTTAGATCTTACCAGAAGGCATTTTCTTCGGGCATGAGAAGCAGTAATAAGCCAGCAAAGAAATTCATGGCCTGCGTGTAGATTAAACCCAACAAGCATTAAAGTCGGGAAAAGTGAAACAAAGATAGTAATTGATATCATTGATCAAATTTCAAAAATCAAATAAACCTAAAATTAGAAATGGTTTATTGAGAAGCATCACAAGAAGCTAACTTGACACATTGCAATCTCTCAAAAGTCATCCAAACGGAGCTCATCTCAATTTTATCCAATCATCCTCTGTAAGATGTACACTTACTGTGGCTAATTATCTCAACATTTAGAAGTCAATTTTGGCTAAAATTCTCTGTGGATCACAAGCTATCCTATAGCCTTTCAGGCCTACATTGCCAGATCATGCATTAATCAAAACTACTTGGTTCACATAAAGACCAAAGAACACTTTATGCTTTCATGCATTGGTCTGAACTAATTCGTAAGATGTTCTTCGCAATATACAACTCTATAAAAATAAATAAAATAAAATAATTCAAAATATCACACATAAGCAGTGACAAACACGGGATTTCCCAGATGTTATTCACAGATACATTCATCAACATCATAAATAAATCTAACTCATGAGCACTACAGTGTCAGTATTATTGTATTAACAGTCACAAAAAGGTAAAGTGTCATGTCTATGAAAATAATTACTATATTGATGAATAAATCTCACAGCCACTTACAGTAATGGCAACTCTAAAAAGTTGCAGTTACCTGAGCACATAACATGTTCCAGAACCAATTACCTGACAGTACCCAACAGAGGGATTATGCCGCGCATATGCGGTAAGCAAACGCCTCAAAGCATTTCTACCATCTTCATCTAGAGCAGGGTGACCTGGAAATGTTCTAGGTAGATCCTGCAGTACAGATCATTGCCAATAAGTTAAGAAGTTGGATTGTTAATATTTTCAAATAAAGGAGCAGCCAGACTGAAAACTTAATTTTTTATTATAAATAAAGTGGGAACAACCTTCTCAATCTGCCCTTTCCATTTTTCAGGTGCACATACAGAATCTGTTGCTGACAACTTGCTATTTCTGTCTGAGTCCAAGCTATTTAGTTCCACATTATTACCAGCATTAGTTTCTGAAGCTAGCAGATCCTTGTAATAGTTATCCACACGCCGTGCCTTCACACCAACAAAAGCTTGCCAGAGCTGAAAGTTGGAAGTAAAGCAGTTATAAAGTTTACTCATAACAAAGATATTCATGAATTCAAAAAACAAAAAAAACAAAAAATAACAAGAGGTAACTTGAGAACATAATATGCACCTCTCCCCTGAGAGCCATTGGTACTCCCCCACGAACAAGAACCTCCAACTCTTCTTTCCAAGGAAATAAAGATTCTGAAGGGACAGTGTCAGAAGCAGCACCTGTTGCAGATGCACTCACACTGTCACTTGAAAGGACATCCTGGTCTGACCTCTCCACATCATAGAACTCATCCTCGGAGTCCTCCTCAGATGCTCCTTTTGGGGATCTAGCCTCTTCAAGAGGAGTAAGCGGCTTCCCAGTTCCTGTGTCCTGCTCATGCTTTGACAAATTGTTCTTCTTCTTTATACGAACACTCATCATGGTCTCAATGGCGTGAAGAGATGGTCTAATTTCATTCCATATTTGAATCCCATGAGTTTTTGTGTCCTTAGCTTCCAGTTCCTCCTTTTCGTTATCATTTTTGGTCAGAGAATCAGAACCTGCCTTCTGGTCACTTAAATCATCACCATCAACACCCTTCTCCGAATTGGAGTCTGGTTCATGCTCTGAGGCTTCAGAAAGCAAGGCCTTGTTATCTTGTTCCTTAGATAATCCAACTGCAGGCAATTGAGCGGACTCTGCTTGTAGTTCCAGGAAAGACTTCCACCTTTCTGATCTTTCCTCCTCTTCTTCCTGAAAACAAAAGTAAATTACATGGAGTACAACATGGCCGGAATCTGTGCTTTCAAGTCTGTTTGTTTCGTGAAAATAGTAGATATTAAAATTTGAAAAATAAGAGTCACTCCTCTAGTCTTCACTGTAAGACCAGAAAAAAAGAAGTGAAAACACCAGCCAAGGATTTTAAGAGTTTAAGAATTTAAAAGAACAAAAAAAGTAAAATATAGCTTTTGTTTCTCTTTTCCTTTATTTCCATCATCATGAATTTTTCTCAGTAACCAAAACAAAAGACGTTAAGATAGAAAGAAGAAAATAAAAGAAGAACAAAACCTTGTAGATAGTGGCATATTCTCGGTATCGTTGTACATGCTGAGGTCTCACAGCAAATCCATAAGCATCCCTGTCCAAACACCAATGCCGATTCATTCCAATTTGTTAATAAATGATAAACAAATCTACCTAACACGTTACATTTTCTTTGACAAGCAGTAATTCTATCTAACCTTAACATAACAACAACTCCATACTGAGATCACAATCAGTTCACAATCATATGCCAATCGAAACAGCCCAATTACGAAGATTACCGAACCCAAACCATGAAAAAATGAAATTCCGCGCACAACGGTGCTCGGATTACCAGAAATCGGCCTCGAGCGATCGCCTGATTCATGCTCGAGAATTCTACTAGCCACAGAACTCGGCATTGCCTCATCGCAATCTCAATCTACTGTAAACCACACCGCATTTCACATTCACACTAGCAATCTAAAACCAAGCCATTCACAAGCAAACGAACACACAAATCCTACCAAATTAGATTACACACTAAGCAGCATCCTACGGTCAGGATCTTAAACTCGGACGCATAATTAACTCAGTTTAAGAAGTCAATGTGATCGAAGAAGACGGTGAAATTAGAAGACCTAGGAGGGACGCGTGGCGGGAAGGGGGAGGGGGTAGCACGGAAGAAGCGTATACCTCTTGTGCTCGTAGGCGACAAGCGGGTTGAGAGAGACTTTGGTGGCGGATTTCATTTGGATCCGGTTCGATGCGCGGGGAGATAGGAGCGATCCGCTGGCGAAGATCTTCGTGCTCCGCGGCGCGCCCTTGAATTTCTGCAACTGAATTTTCAACTATGTGCGTGGGAGAGAGTCAGAGAGAGAGGACTGTGGCTGAGGGAGGGAGGGAGGGAGAGTTAAGATGGGTTTTGTTGAGGGAGTGGTAGAGTGTGATGTGTGAGTAGAGAGAGAGAGAGAGAGAGAGAGAGAGAGAGAGGGAGAGGCACATGCATAAGAGAGCGAAATTGCCGTCACATTATTACATGTGCTCCATGTCTCTAACACGGATTTCGAGATGAGGGAGGGAGAGAGGGTCTTATTTCCTGCTGAAGCTAATCAATAGAAAATTAAAAAAAAAAAATTCTTATACAAGCAGGATTTTTTTTTTTTTCAGAAATTATACCAGCGGTATTGAAAAATACACAAAATCTCATATGCACAGTAACTACAAGCTCACTGCATTATTTTTTATTAAAACAATAAGATGACAGAAATCAAACAATTGCCCTAATGTGAGTGTTTTTTTTTTGTTCAATACCTTATCATTATAGTTAAAAAACCTCTTTAAAAGAGGGAATATTTGATTGAGGATTTTACCTAATGTTATAAATTTTCTTTTAAAAAATTGGGAGAAATTAAGTATGATGTTATAATAGGAAATGGTTTAAAGGAATTTACTTATTTACAGAAATTTTAATGAATGAAAATATTTTTAGACAATTATGATGATGTTAAATTACCTTGTTGGTTCATTTAATTAGTTGACTCGTGGCCAAGCCTATGAGCCATCATTTGTGACTGACTCACTTTTATGAGTCATTCTACAATCCCGAATTTGATAACATTTTTTATACTAATTATGAGTGGGTATAATTTCGAGTCAACCTGATTGACATATCCAACCTAATTATAATGGATTGGATTGAGTTATATTAAAAATGAGTGGGTTTCGGGTCTAAAAATTCACAAACCACTATGTACGGATTGGAATTAAAACTTAAAAGTAAGCTTAATTTTGAGTTAACTTGACTGAACCGTCTAACTTGATGACAAAAGGTTTATATTGGGTTGGATTGGCCAAATATTGAGCAAGTCTTTTTTAGTGTAAAAAATTATAAACCGTTATATAATGGGGTGGGACTAAAATCGACCCAACCCACCTATGCCCACTCCTACTAATTTTTTAGGGAAAAATTTTGTTAGCTAGTGAATTTTGGTTTACAGTGGGAGATGTAAAAAGATCAAGTCAATAATCAGCTTGCCAAAAATCTAATGAATTATTGATCATATTTCTATACATATATAGAATGGACTGTGAGAATTCAAGGCCCTACCAATCATGTTTATAATATCATCCTAGTTAAATTTGTGTTATAAACATGCATTATATACGTAATTTTCATTTATTATTAAAGTAAAGGACTATAACCCACAAATTTTAAATAATAATTATTACTACATATGTATTTTATTCTTATTTTTCCGTCACGTTGTTTGCTAACTATAGTAAAGGGTAATGAAAATTGAAGGCATTATGCATATTTCTATTTCTAAATATGTTAATAAACCTTTTGTTTTGGTCAGATGAAAAAAGTAATAATCAAATTACCATAAAAAGGACTTATCCTCAATTGGTGCGCTCGAAATGAGCACAAAACAGAGAGGCCCACAATCATCATTAGTGACAAATGAGAATGGCCTCACCTAGCTGGGCATCCAATATTTTGCCTCCCCTCGGAGGCCAACGAATGCGTTCCTCACCTTGGAGGCCTTCATATATCAGTTATAAGGAACGAGGAATTTGTACACAGTACTTCAGATGCATGAGTAAATATATTTAATTATTATAATTATAAATTTCGTATTTTTATATTAAACTGATAATATAAGATATCCATGCTACTACAAAATTATTTTAGGATGTATTTGGATGAAATAATTTAAACCAAAGTATTTGGATTTAGGCAAGAAGATTATATTAGTATTAAAAAAAAAAAACTGCAGTTAATTCGAATATATCAATATAGCAAAGTAATTGATTGTATTTGAGTGTTTTTCCTCACGATTCACATGGTAAGCAAGGTGGCTGTAATTATTTGATTTGATTTTGTACTGTTTGGTTTCTTACTCATTTGTGACTTGTAACTTGTTGCCTGCTGTGACCTGTCGGTGGTGGGGTTTGCTTTTTGTATAAAGATCCTTTTTATCGTAAATGCCAAATGTAACTTTTTTTAAAATAATCTCAAACTCGAAAGCGTTTATATGTCGGCAGAAGACAACAACTGAGACAACGTTTTTACTCAGCAAGATATTTGTTCTATAGTATTTTTATTGTAATTTGCAAGCATTCTTCTGTAAAGTAACCATTTTTGTCTTATAATTAAAATACTTTTATTTATTTTCCAATAAAGCTTAAATTAGTCCCGATTAAACAAGTTATTATGCTTTCAAATCAAGCGAAATTAACTTTTGATTAAGACTCTCACTGGTTTCTTCTTGCAAAATTAATTTTTATTTTCGATAGAGGAGTCTTTCTTCCTTTGAAGTTACAACTGCGTTTTTCCTAACATTTCTGCTGAGTTTAAGGCTTAAGGTAAGCATCGTGCCTTGGGGGACATATAATGGCATGAGGTCATTGTGCATATGGGGGTCGGAAAATCTTAAGGTTTGGTTGGGTATTCAAATTATGACGGTCATATTTTAAGAGATTTTAAATGTTAAACTGTTAATGTATTTTCTCTTCTCGGTACATTATATATCTGTTTAGTAGCTTTTTGGATATTGGTCCTTTGCCTCTCATCTCAAGAAGAAGAAAAAAAAGGAAGGCAATGCACGTTTTAACCTTTGCATTGCATATCACCATATCTAATTTTGATATTCCCATATTCAAATTTATAATTAACAATTTTCCAAAAAAGCTAAGCGGTTGTTTGATAACTATTTCATTTTCACTTTTTTTGAGAACTGAAAACTGAAAACATCTTTTGTAACATATTTCGTTTTTAGTTTTCAAAATCACCCTTATTTTTTAAAACAATTTGAAAGTGTTTTAAGTTTTAAGTTTTCATTTTCATTTTTTTTGCGGTCCTATTTCATTCATTAATTTTACATCAAGACATATGGAATGCATTCCAGTTATCAAAATTTGGTATTTGGGACCTCTCGATTTGAACCCAATCGCTCAATTCTTGTGTTTGGCCACGGAGCCAATCCAAGCCTCGGGAACTCCATCTCCAAAATTCACCAAAAAATCATCCTATTTGCAAAAATTTCACTGAAAAATACTATGAACTCTTTGTAGCATGCAATTACATTTTATGATATTAAATTCACAATTTGACCTCAAAAACTTCCACTTTCAAGTTTCACATAAAATTGAAAATTGAAATCAGTTACTGAACAACTTTTGTTCAGTTCTCACTTTATGAAAAACTAGCCTCTCTGCACGCGCTTCCGCGCTTGCGAGAGGTTTTTTTTAAAAAATAAGTAAATTTATTTTAGAATTAAAAAAGATAATGGGTAGTTGTGTTCCATAAAAATAGGATCCATTATCTGCCTTTTCTTTTTCTTTTAATTTTTTTAAATATGAAAAAGTGTGAATTTATCATATTATCCTCATTTAATTAATAATTTGAATTCTTAATGTTTGCATTAACCAAGGGCATTTTCTGGTATTTTGAATGTTTCACCATTCTCTGCCTTTTGCTTTATATATATAGATGAAATGAGTTACCAAACAAGTTTTCAGTTTTCAGCTTTTGAAAAATAAAAAATAAAAAATGAAAATCGAAAACCAAAAACCGAAATGGTTATAAAATGACCCTTTTAAAACTAACCCGTCTTGGGCTTGAAATAATGATTATGAGATCAAGGTGATCAGGGTCAACCTTGACATTTTGGAAGCCCAAACTGAATTACCAAAATGGGCCTGGCCCGATATATATAATAGAAATTATTTTTGAATTTTCAAGGAAAATTGTATTATAATATGCTGACTTTTATGTGAACAAGTTATTCGTCAAAGTAACCCAACAAAAAGCATCCACATCTTTTTGCTTTGGCTCAGAGAAAAATGAAAATTCCAAAGGTTCTCTTTTTCTTCATTTTTCCTGAGAAAACAAAGTACAAGGATTGAAAGATTGGCACCAGACCGAACAAAACTTCTGCTGAAACAGAGGGAGAAATCAGAAACAGAGAGGCCTAACTAAACTATATAAAGTTATAAACCAAGCTCACAGCAAAAACAAGAAAGAAAAGAAGAAAGAGCTTTTAGCAAAAGTCGGTTTGTAGATAGAATTTGTAACTGTTTCCCCTGAGAGCCGTGCTGAAACGAAAAGCACTAAAGCCCACGTTGTAGATTTTGTGGTAGTAGAAGTTGTGTGTAGGTGTGTGTAGGTAGGAAGCGAGCCAGCCATGTCAGCCCTGGTGCTCAAAATGACCACAGCAGCCTCGTCTATATACCCCAAGAAGAAGCCCTACCACCAAAAGCTCTCCAATTGGGTTTGGGTCTCCCCACAACGCCCTACCTCTTCCACCACCACCACTCCCTCTCCCTCTTCCCCTCCAGCCCTAAATACCCCCATTCAGGCATTTACGCAAACACATAATAAATACGGGTGCAGGATAACCCCATGCGCACCCCTAGCGCACCCCAACCACCCTCACCCTCCTCACATTCTTCTTCAAAACCTAGGGCCCAGATTTCTTAAATGCCTCTCCGTCTCCTCTCGCAGCAGCAGCAGCTCTAGTGGGGGTTTCTCCGAGGACAAAGGAGAGTCTTCTGGGTCTGGGTCTGGCTCTGAGCCTGGCCCTGCCGCTGGTCTTATGGCCGATATGGGTTCGGACAATAAAGGCACTGATTGGTACGAGAGCCAATTGTACCAAAACCACGACGAATTGTTATCTCCTCTGAAACAGCGCCAACAACAACAACAACAGCATTCTTCCTCCAAATTGCTCACCTTGCCCACCATTCTAACGCTCGGCCGCGTTGCCTCTGTGCCGATTCTCATTAGCAGTATGATTTGCTTTTGTTTTCATTGGCAATTGTGTATCTGGCTGATTTTTTGATTACCCATGTGGGTTTTATTTGTTTTTCGTTTACATTGATGCCTATCGGAGCTCCAATAAAATTGGAGCAGTCATATTTTGGCAATTGGTTATGTTCATATATCTGGGTTTTGTCGGCATTCTAGGTTTCTGCAGATTTTGATTTGGATGCGTAATGCCCTTGCATTTTCATTTGGCTTACGTGGGTTTTTTTTTCCCCCTTCATTGTCCTAGCTTTCTACGTGGATAGTCGGTGGGGAACAACTGCTACAACAAGTATTTTCATTGCTGCAGCAATTACTGATTGGCTTGATGGGTACATTGCTCGAAAGGTTAACTTTTTTACTCTGTCTCGACTCTGAGATCAATTTTCAATTGATTTTGGGAATTTTAATGCTTGAGGTTTTATTGGGGACAATTTTATTGACTTCTTAAGAATTTATTTGCATTTCAGATGAGGTTGGGATCTGCTTTTGGTGCTTTTTTGGATCCCGTAGCTGACAAGGTATTTTTCTTTCTTATCAAGTTCAAATTTAACACGTTCATTGTCAATTTCAGATTGTTTCTGTTTATTATTATTCTTTAAAACTGTTTTAGAGTTCTAAATTTGATTGTCATCCTGCTGAATGCAGCTCATGGTTGCAGCCACACTGGTTTTGTTGTGTTCCAGGCCTTTGGATGTTGCTATGTTTGGGCAAGTTCCATGGTTGCTGGTTGTTCCTTCAATTGCCATAATCGGTAGAGAGGTATTATATAATTCTACTTACCTTCTTTATTTCCTTAGTTATTGATTCATCGATTCAGGACTTGCGTTTCTTGCCCTTTTTTCTTGTGATGACTGACCAATAAAATATTTCACTGGTATGTTAGTAATTGTCAAAATGGAATTTGATTGGATTTTTGGCACCTAGGAAATCATAGTTAGTAGAAAATTTGCATTTGCCTGTATTTAACATGAAATTGTACATGCATGATGTTGCATGTAGAAAGTACGAGGGTATCTTCCTAAAGATGTGGGGTCTAGGGTATCATGTATTTGGACGGCATATTGAATTGGGGTTTGCAAATATCTTGTCATGATCTCTTCATCCATTTTTTGTGTATGAATGTGCATGTTGTTCTTGTGAGTTCCTGCTGATCAAGTTTTACTGTTTTAGGATCATGTTTGCTCAAATAAGCAATTATCAACTGCTCTATCTTGCCCCGTACTTGTGCAATCATTCTTGTTGTGTAGTTTTATTGATTCTATTGAATTGATAGTACTGTCTTACAAATCAGTTTGCATCTTATTTTTAGATAACCATGTCTGCAGTTAGAGAATGGGCTGCTTCTCAGAACAGTAAGCTTTTAGAGGTTTGGTTTCCTTCCCCATGCCACCTTGTCATTTTAGAACTTAAAAAGCTTTTTAGCTGTAACACATATCATAAACAAAGTAGTTATTAGAATGGTGAATATTCTCAGGCTGTTGCTGTAAATAACTTGGGAAAGTGGAAAACAGCCACACAGATGATCGCGCTAACTGTCCTCTTGGCCACCCGAGACAGCAGGTAAATTGTCTGTTTTGATTGGCTTTTGATCTTTTCTCTTTAGGTCAATACAGTTGAAAGATTTGGTAGTTTCTGACCCCTTTGCTTCCATCACCTACCATCCAACTTTTGCAGTCTTGGAAGACCAGAGGCTCTAGTAGCTTCGGGTGTTGCTTTGCTTTATATTTCAGCAGGGCTTGCTGTATGGTCTTTAGTTGTGTATATGAGCAAGATATGGAAAGTACTGCTGAAGTAGTGTGTGTGCTGTTGCTCTGTGTCTACGGATATACATACTTCTCAACTGAGCAATCATCTCAAATGCGAAGAAGTACTTGTTAGTGCTCTGTACATGAACCCCGTAATGAGCCATTGGAGCATCCTGCTGATAGTCGATGGAGGGGATAACCGCTATTGCTAAAGTTTCTGCAGTATTAAGTAAATTGCACTTTCATATTTTGGGCGGGGTAGTATCATTTTGTTTGATTGCTCCCCTCGGCGACTTTATATTCTCACAGCTGTCAGGTTCATCTGACTTTTCAGGATAATAGAGATGTTGAAACAAAATTTCCTCTTTACATCACATTTTGGTTATTCAATTTTTTGTTCTTTGAAAAAAATATGTACACTGATTTGGAAGATGATGGTTCTTTGAAGCCGAGATGATGTTGGAGGATGTGGCATTAATTAATTTAGTTGCTGCTGCAGTTTGGCGCTGGAGATGGCTTATGTTTGTTGATTCTAGAAAGTGTAAACAAAAATAATCTACGGCTAAAGAAAGTAGCTTTCTGAGTTCCCCTTATATGCTTATGGCATTTACTTTGCAGAGAAGCATTTTATTGATTTTTGCAGGATATTGCAAGATTGATAATATTTCCCTTATAAAAAGGGAAAAAAGCACCGTTTATGCGTTGACCCACAACTTGTCCTCGAGGCTTTCTGAGTTACGATGCTTTGGGAAATATTGAGAGATCTCGACTTGAGTGTGCTGAAACTAGCATGAACCATCCTTCTTGGTTTCAGCCAAACATTTTACCAAAAGAAATATTGTGCAAAAACAAATGGAAGTAAACTGCTAGCAATTGATGTGCAAAATATTGATAAGAATCAAAGCAAAGGTTATTTCTCTTGTAAAACAATCAGAAAGTCAAGTAAACCAAGGCCCTGATTACTTGGTAGCATGTGATGTCCTCTGCCCATATTCAAAGGATGTTCTGTTTTGTTCAAATTATTTATATAAAATAAAAGCTGAAAATACCAGTTCAGCTAAGTTAAGATTCCATTCAATAATTACATGATTTGGTTCTCTGAAGAAGCTGGAGAAATTGAAATTGCAGCGACTCCTAACTTTGTTATGCTGATTTCATTTCTGTGCCTGAAAAACCAATGAATTAAGAAATTAGCACAAGCCATCTTCTTCAATTCTCATCATTGGCAACAACTTTGGGAATTGACTCCCATGCTGTAACAAGAAAATGTACCAAAAAGCGTCTCTTGTAGCTTTCAACGAGCTCTTTGGGATCACGCCGGGTTTTTTTGTAAGCTAAATTTTTGTTCATCTCCTACACAATTGATATAGATTCACATGAGTAATATGTTCATAATTGATATAACAATACATACATTCATGTTTTAAAACTTGGAATCGCTTCTTGAGGAAGTTCAAAAGCATGTCAAAATGTGAAGCCACTAAATTCATTCTGTACCTCAAACCATGCTGCCAGTTTAGGCCTGCCTGCAGTGATGTCATACTTCTTCACTTCCAGTGAGAAAGGCTGAAATCTTTCAAGGAATGGAGCATAAGCTATATCCACCTGAAAATTAAGGACAAAACTTAAAACTTTTCCAATGATGGAGAAAACTTCAAACGAATTTAGCAAAAAAGTATGGAAAAACTGACTGGTAAAGCAAAAATGAGAACTAAAATACTAATTGAAAGAAAGCAGATATAGCTACCATATTACCAGACTGAAAGTGCCAAGAAAGAAAGGTCCATCTTCAAATTTGGAAAGAGCAGTTTCAATATAGTCAAATGCAGCACCTGCTTCAACATACGACTACGGTTACATTAGCTCCTCAACTTTATTAACATCAAAAGAAGCAAGTAGTCATCTCACCAGCTGCCTTGGTTCCGTCCTCTTTAAATGAAGCAAACACAGATTTATTGAAGGAGTCTGTGTAGGACAGCAACTCTTCTGCAAATTCTCTCTTTGCAGGATCCTATATTTACAGAGTATGAGCTTTTGTATAGCCTAGAGAAGTCAACATGTAGTAACAATGCATTCCTGAAATCTTACATCAGGGAACAGTGAAGGCCCTTCAAAGTGACTGTCAATATATCTAATCAAATCAAGACTCTCTCCTTTGACTTCGTTATTGTGTTCCAGCGACGGCACCTATGTTCAAATTTCATATCAGACACACCTTGGGCAGAAAATGCAACAGTTAATCAAGTGCAATTAGCTCTGTTTTGTCTTTGTACTTTTTTCAATACAAAATGTGTGCAACTCATAGTATGATGGCCCAAAAATATATTTATTGACTACTTTTGACATCCAAATAAGTTTCAATAACAAAACAGTGAGGATTCTTAAGCTCCAATGCGAGGGGTTATTCAAATGTTCCATGATATGAAAACCTTCATTGCAATTTCTTATGACTCTATTTTATGCTGAGGAACTGTGCTTTCAATTGCATAACAAAAGCATGGGGAAAAATCTTATGTTTGTGTAATCTAGGAAGCAATAACACATAATCTTATTGCAAAAGCTGACCTTGTTAGGTGGGTAGACTTTCTCCTTGTACCAAGCAGGCCTGTCTTGCAGATCAATAGGAACCAATTGTATATTTTCCTCCAGTCCCTGTTCCCAGCAAACATCAAGGATTAAAGGGAAGATCTTGTGGAGAAAACAAGGATAGCTTAAGCACCATCATAGCCAACATAGTAAGATTTGTCCACAAACAAGACAACAATAAAGACTCGTCCACAACTAGAGCAAACATTGGTACCTCAGAAAAAGGTCGTCCATAACCTCATACTAGCCCTTGCAGTTAGCCGTCTACTCTCACTCTCAGGCTTAATGTAAAGAGTTCTATTCAATTATTTTTTTTTGGAAGAAGATTCACAAAGTTCTTTTCTTCTCCGAATTTTTTGTGCAACCATTGAAAATGAGAAAAAGAGACCAAATCAAGTGAAACCAGACTGTGAAGTGCCTTTAGAAACAACCTTACAGTTCCGGGAAATCCACGCACGCTGTGCATATGGGCATTGGTAAGATATATACAACCTTCAACAATACAACAAACCCAACATTCCCAATAGTTAGATTGACATTAACAAAATTACAAACCCAAATAATGTAAAATATGTTGCAACGGGCATTGAAACAAACAGAATTTTGGAATTACAAGAACTTGCGAACTACAAAAGTCTAACAAAAAACTAAATGCAACGAAGCAGTGAAAATCCAGCAATCTATACCAACCTTGTTTTCCCATCGAAGAGCGGAGGTGGGTCTGAGGTAGAAGTCAGAGCTGGTGGCAGAACCTCTTGCCCACTTCCCCATAAGAACAAAACCAAAAACAAAAACAAATTCTCAGCTTATTTATGAAGTAAAATATGAACACTTTTACAGCTCTAGTTATTGGTTGGGTTCTTAGAGACGGAAAAAGGAATAAACTTTAGATTTTTCGCATTTTCGGGGCAACCAAACAGGAGACAAGTAACATACCCAGTTGCCATAGTTGCAGAGAGTGAAGCTCTGGTTTTCTTTCCAAAAGAAGCTTGAAGTCGAAGCTTAGGAGGAGATAGTATGGTGGTGTTTGGAAATTTGGCTATCACTGGTTTATTAGAGAGAGAGAAAGGGACTGAATTTGACAGGTGTGGCCAAGAGGGCAGAGAGGATGATGAAGTAGAAGCAGCAGTGCCTCTCAAACTCACGTTCAAAATAGCCATTGCGGTTTGGGTTGGTTCGGCTGCTGGTTATGTATTTATTTATGTTGACATATTTCACAGAATTTTTCAAAGCACAAACAAAAGACTGAAAAAGAAGGTGGTTTGGACTTTGGATTCTTAGATACCAATCAGAAAAGGTTCAGCTGGTTGTGTATTTATACCTTATTTTTAGTAAGATGCATCTCAGTCCCTGTGTATCTTAACTGTTGGCTTTGTATTTATACGAAGTGAGATCTAGCTCAGTGTAGGGCTTTGACTTGCAGATAGTGATCTCATCTCATGTTCGAACCCATGCGAATCTCCTTTCATTTTTCATTTGTAATTTACATCGCTTATATTTTTATTAAAAAAAGAATTTATTAGAAGGGAGCACAATGTTCTTCGTTGAGAAATAAAATGCTTCCAGTCTTATATTCTCAAGGCAAGCAGCCTAATTAATTCGTATTAAGTGGTAGCTCTTTTGAAAAATATGTCATGCCCCAATGGCGGGTTAAGCCTGTTTTCTAGTCATTGACTTTCCATCTATACTGAAATTTCTTGTGGTATTATGTAAAAATAAAACAAATAAAAAAATTCATGAAGCACAGCTATACATCAGAAGAAGGAGAAAAAAGAAAAGATGTAAAAAAAGACCCAAAATTCTGCCTTTAACTCTCCTCTTTGAAAAGAAAACAAAAGCTTTTTGTTTCTTAGTACAAACGAAGAAACCAGGGGTTTGAGTGATAGATCATCTGAAGTTCTGAACCTCCCAATCTAGGTGCTGGCAGGGACACCGCCACTTCCCTTAACTGAAAGCAGAGGCCCATGCCAGTGGCTACGACTGACCAGATGCGAATCTAGGAACAGCACTACCACTGTGATATCATCATGAAAATGTCTCCTCACCCCTCGGTCGATCTTTTTTAAGTCGGAGTATCTCATTTCTCTCTTCTTGGCTGCTTCGTGAAGCGCAGCTTTGACAAGTTTCCTTGCAATACCCTGCAAAAACATGGGAAATATTATAGCAGGTCCAGCAGCAACTAGAATAAAAGATGATTTCCAACTAATCTTACAATATAATACATACAAAACAAAACCAATCTACATTTAGATTAATGATTTTGAAGGTTGAAGTTTTATAGTTGAAAATTTCTAGAATGTGCCAGTTTTTCTTAATAATATACGAATTGTAAAACCTATTATTCCGATAGCAAGAGTAAAGGATCTTTCCTGACGTGATTTAGAAACACATCCAATCATATAACATACTCAAGTAAATTCAAAAGAAATTTAAAACTTAACATAGGAACCATACATTACGCGGATAGTTCTGGACAATGTCAACTGCCTCTTGACTGCTTAACTGCTCCCATAGGCCATCTGATGCAAATATGAGAAACTGATCTTCAGGGTAGAGTTTTTGGACTAATATTGTTGGCTCAGCTTTAAGGATCGGCTTGTGGAAGGGTTCTGATAGTCTAAACTTTGCCAATAGAGGTTCTTTGTTAAATTCTTGCCGCTTCAGGTAGGCATCGCCAATGGACCTTGAAACCTGCAAGACAAAACACATATCTCTAAATTAATGCTTCTCAACTCAGGTTTAGAACTAAAAGTCAAACACATATAAACCCCACTTGTCCAATTCCAAATCCATTCCAATAATGGCACCACTCTAGTCGAGAAATACAATATATGTCCATCATCGAAATATTGAGAAAACTAAAGGAAATTAACTGTATGTTTACTAAAAAAATCATGTAGCATAGAATTGGTGGAGTCACACACGAGTCAAAAGGAAAAAGATCACTATGCTTAGGGTAACAGAAAATGACTCATAAGAGATTAAAAGAGATTTAAGAACAGATAAGAAAAAGAATTACCTGTATCAAACCCTTCACGCGCCACACCTTGTGCTTTAGTACCACAATCTGTGGATCATCGGGATGCAACGAGCGCAGTTCCTCTCTCACAGATTCTATACTTGCATTGTGTTCGATTGATAACTGAACAGCTTTTACCTGTTTAACGGTCTTTTCCAGTCTTCCTAAAACCACCCGAGAATCTCCCGCATTTGCTATGTATAGCAGCCCACTACATACTACGCCTACCAAACAACATGAACCAACAGAAGCAAGCAGTGGCTTAATTATCCACTGCTTCTTTACTAGAGAGAGGAATTCCTCTTCAGTTGCCAAAAATGCTTTGGTGATAACATCAGCGGACATACCCTGATTCTCTGATGTGAATTCTGCACCATGAATAGCTGTCAAGTCAGTAAATATATGCATTAGCTATCTAAATATTGGGAGCATCATCTACATAAAATAAGGAAGTTTAATAGTTTCCACAAAAATTGGTAACTGCAGGGATGGCACATACTACTCTTTTATCTTGCAAGACACAAGAAAATACTACTTTCCCAGTTTTTTATTTTACTACTACTTCCTTATGAGCTACTGCAGAAACATCCAGGCATTAGCCAAAAACTGACCAAAATGCATTAGAATGCGGCATTCTCCCATCACCAAAGTATATAGCAATAGCAGCATTAGTTTAGGTATAATAAGATGAATTTAGGAGATTTGGTATAATAAAAATATTAATGGTGCAAGTCAAGGGAACAACGCACTCTTAAAATTGTTGAACAAGTGCTCATTTAAAAACCGGGATGCTTCTGGACCTCCATGTCCATCATAAATTCCAACAAATGTTCCATGAGGACCTGATTCGAGCGAGCTCAGTGGCCCTGATTCAAGTTGGCTATGGTCTTCCAACAAATTGTTTGCTTGAATTACCGCCATTGAGAAATCCCCGTTAACATGGTGTCCTGAATCTTTGTGCCACAACAAACCATCAAGCCGACCACTCACGTCCCCGCCTCTATTATTAGAATTTTCACCCTCAACAGAAGGTTTCCAACACGGTGCCACAAGCTTCATTAGCGTAGTTGATACCATCCCTTACATATTCTCAACCAAATGATCCAGCAAGTAAATTATTCATCGAGTATATGTTTGTGAACAAGATCTAATCTTGGTGTTTCCTCTAGCTTCCCTACAATTACAAAATCCAAGTAACAGACTCCACAAATCAAATACTCATTGATGAATGGGGACATTAATCTGCAGGGGTGTAAAACATCTAACGATTTGAACGATTTGATGGGTATGTGAATAACCTGCATATAAATTGGAGATAAAGATTAAACTGCAAACACAACCAAAGTCAAAAGTATACCCAAAATAAAAAACAGATTGAAAGGTGCGCAAAACCAGACAACATGAGTTTGGGACGACAATCAAATTGCAAGCAACCTTAAACTCAGTAGGTTTTAATTGAAAAAGACATAACAAAATGGGCATGCCCAGAAACAGCAAGAGTTTTCTAGAAAAACAAAAATGCAAACTTTATCGATGAATAGATCATCATACAAACTAAGGGGTATTTCCAGAAAATTTATCAACTTCAAAAGTGAGACAAATATCAAAACCATAAATCCAATGTCTATACAGACATATGGGTTTGTAATAAAAATTGCATACCAAATAATTCCATTGCAATGATTAACATTGAAGCATAATATAGAACAAAAACAAGTTCTTTTCTTTAAGCATGAAATGAACAAAATCTCCATACCTTGTATTCAATATGTCGGAGGGATTCTTTTAGCCCTCTGTCTATGATAATTCATCTGTTGCTGAAAATAACCATTTTTATATGGATTAGACTGAGAACCAATGAAACAGATTTGGAATGTTCTGACAGAAAAAAAAAGGTTGTCAGAAACGTGGAAAGGGTAGATCGAAAGAGTAGAGAGAGAGAGAGAGAGAGAGAGAGAGAGAGAGAGAGATTGGAAGCAGTAATTGGTTCTCTTTCCTTTTCCTTAATGTTATTTTATTTTCTTTCTTCTAGGGAAAGAGATTATGCATACAATACAACAAACCCCTCGCCCTCGGTTTGAAAAACCATCATAAGGGAGAGAGCTGCTGAGGCCTTTTGGGTTGGATTTTCAGTTTAGGTATTCTAATTTATGGGCTGGGGTTTTGACTTTGACCTGCAACAAACCACCATTTCAGGCAACTTTTGCTCATCTTCCCTTCTCCTTAATATAGTAAACTCTAATAAGTTCTTCTTCAGAATCATTAAAGAATTTTCCCACTTTGCCAATAATATTATGTTTTGGAATTTTTTGGGAATAAAGTTGACAACTTGCTACACTATCTATTGGCCAATCATAATATCTTGCTAATTGACCTTCTAGCTATATTTTATGGTTTTGCTTATGCATTCGGTTGTCACTTGCAAATGAACACACTTCGCTTTATTCTTTCCAAAGTACAATGGTACTTTTCTACTCGGTGAAAATCGAAGTTTGAGTTCTCCTTTTTTTTTAGTTTTGGCACATAATCTTTTTGATGTTTATAAAAGACGTTTATATGTTCACAGATCATATAGATCTTTTTTCTTGTAGAAGATGAAGATTAATCAGAGGTATCATACTCACTTTCGTAATCTATAAAGTAGAGAGTAATTATGAACATTAGTCATATCAACTATAAATGTTATTAATAGATAACTAGGTGCATGCATCATGATTAATTCCATGTTTTGTTTTGTCTTAAAATTAGACACATCGTTTATATCGATGCATCATGCACTCATTGATTAAACTAAGGATTCGGCTGTCACTTGCAAAGAGAAACACATCCTTCCAAGTACATGGTACTTTATCTACCACTTGGTGAAAATCGAAGCTTCAACTTTTTATTGGGACATAAGTTTGATGTGTTTGAATGAGTTTGTTGTTGATAGGTCTTCTCTTTTTTGTTTTCATCAGAAGAAAATTTATTGATGAGAAGATGACATGCTTGTATAATTTTTGATTTTTAAACAAATGCTTTGAATCATCTTTCTACATCGTAAATTTATCATATTTTCTCATTACAGTCATCTGCATATTCATTAGGCCAACGAGTCTTAGCTTGGTAGAGCTGTTGGCATGTAAGTTAGCAGTCTACGGTTTGATTTCCTATAATTCTATGTATGTGTGAGAATACTTCATTCCTTTTCTAATAGTGACGGAAAAAAAAAAAAACCTAATATCCATTAACCTGCATTTTGTTGAATACAATATTATAATCCTTGGAGTAAAATTTATAAAGAAGATTCTGATACTTGTTATTGTTATCCCAATTGAAATTTAAAATTTTGTTATTCCCTTATAAAAAAAAAACCATTTGAATTAGACAGAAAAAGAAAAAGCTCTTTAAGTCCTTAAAATACAGCAAAGTCTTAAGGACTATATGCCAAAAAAGGGAAAACAACTGGCCGTTAACATTTCCCGCGGACCGTTCAATGCTACCCAACGATGCCGTTTTGTCTGTCCTTACCTAACTCTGGTATCAGTCCACTCCTCCGACACGCCCCTCCGATTCGTTGCCAGTCCGCACGTGTCATCATCGCCGGCGAGTCAAACATGGCCGCCAACTCACTCCGAGTCGCCGCCGCTCAGATGACCTCTATCAATGACCTCGCCGCCAACTTCGCCACCTGCTCTCGCCTCGTCAAAGTACCCAACTTTACACCTTTAAAAAAAAAAAAAATCAATTTGTTAAATAATTTTTTGTTTTTCAAAGTTTGATTAATTATTGATAATATCATATTATGATAAGCGAAGGAAGCAGCTGCCGCTGGAGCAAAATTGATATGCTTTCCAGAAAGCTTCTCTTTTATTGGTGCCAAAGATGGGGACAGTCTCAAAATAGCACAACCTTTGGACGGTCCAATTTTGCAACAGTACTGCTCTCTAGCAAGGTATATACTTAGTAATTTTGAAAAAAGAAAGAAACTTTATATCAGACATTTGATTTTTGTGGGTAATTGAAGTGAACCATTGAAGAATTAATTGCAGAGAATCTGGGATTTGGTTGTCTCTTGGAGGGTTCCAAGAAAAGGGGTCTGATGATGAACATTTGTTTAACACCCATGTTGTGGTTGATGATGCTGGGAACATCAGAAGCACATACAGAAAGATTCACTTGTATGTGAGCCTTTTTTTAAGTTCACTGCTTTGCACTATTTGGTAGCTGAACTTTTTGTGAAAACTGTGGTCATGTTGCAACCTATGTGCTTATAGCAAACAAAGTTGTTAAAGTTGTTTTGTTGTTGAAGGTTTGATGTGGATATTCCTGGTGGAAGGGCATACAACGAAGGCAGCTTCACAGAACCAGGTAATTTGCTTCCCACATATGTAATGTTCGGATTATATGTAAGTATTGGGACGGTTTCATTTACATTGTTTTAATCCTGGCGTTTGAATGTCCTCTTTTAACCATTAACATTTTTTGTACTATTGCTGTTTGTCTGTATTTTCAGGGAAGAATGTTGTTGCAGCAGATAGCCCGGTTGGACGCTTGGGTTTGACGGTTTGCTATGACCTGAGATTCCCAGAGCTTTACCAGCAGCTCAGGTTCCAACATGAGGCACAGGTACACGTAGATTTTTCTTAGCATTGAAGTGCAATGGGGGTTATTTATCATCTCATATTGACTTCTTGCATTACAATCTGCAGGTTCTGTTGGTCCCTGCAGCCTTCACAAAAGTAACTGGGCTGGCGCACTGGGAGATTCTTCTACGTGCTCGTGCAATTGAAACTCAATGCTATGTATGGATTCCATTGGCTTCTTCATTAACATAACCTTTTCATATTTGTTTCTAGGGAACATATTCACTGACAATGTCATCTTGGATATGGTACTGTTCTTTGCTGCTACATTTTGGGGATGATTATGTTATTTATGCATTGTTAGGTCATAGCTGCAGCACAAGCTGGACAACATAATGATAAAAGAGAGAGCCACGGCGAAACTTTAATTATTGATCCATGGGGAACAGTTGTTGGCAGACTGCCTGGTGAGGACTTAATTTTCTTGTACATTCTAAGCTTCTTGAGATAGCTTTCAGTGGCTGTAGATCATGGCTTCAAGTTTAGTTAATAAAAGGAAATTTTGACCTATAAACCATCAATTTCTTTGTTAATCTCTCAAAGACTCCTATAATGAAGTTCAATTTTTCTTCGAATTTTGCTTTTGAGTTTCCCTTGTTAAACCATGGCAACTATTAACAAGCTATAAAAATTGATAATTGAAGGTGTTTTGAGTGTTGTTAATTTGTTCCTTGATAATGTGGAAGAACAGATAAGAGACTTGGTCCTCTGTGTCAACTCATGTTTTACAAGATCCAGAATGGATCAGACGTATATAACTTTACTAGAAAGGTTTTTTGGTTGAGGATATTTTCAACTCTGAAATGCCTCACTATAGGTTGAACTTCACTGTAGCCATTCTTTGAAATACTAGAGTGTGTTACCTTTCCTAAGCGTCGAAAATGAAAAATAAGAAACTATAATGTCAAATCTGCTGCTTTATTGTTTGGAACCAGTTCTTAGCCTGGTGCTACTTGTACTAGCCAATGCTGCAACATAATTTTAACATTTCATTATCTCTGTCTTAGATCGACTGTCAACAGGGATTGCTATAGCTGATATTGATCTCTCCGTGATCGATTCAGTGAGAGAAAAGATGCCAATTGCCAAGGTATGTTCTTTGTCTAGTTTGAAAAATGAAGTATATTTGTTTTCTTGATCGAATTGTGTTGTAGTAAACTAATTCATTTTATTTTGTTTGCTATTTCAGCACCGGAAGCCCGTTGAGTTCTGGAAATCTGCATCTCTATGATTTGCGAGATGGTTTGCCCTGTGTACCCTTTTACTCAAAATGATATCTTAAAGCCATTTTGAACAGATAAAGAATAACGTAGCAAATTGAATATTTAGGATGCTACCGAAGTGTCAGCTATGGCCTTTCTCCTTTGACCAATAAACAAACATCAATATCAATGTAGGATCGAACTATACATTCTTCTACTTCAGCATATGGATTGTTGTATTAGACCGGTCTTACTTTAAGAGAAAAAGAATACATTTTTAGAGAGAATATGTTCATCAAACTATATCCTCTGCAAATGGATATGAAGGATCAAGTAATTGGTGCTTTTAAAGAATACATTTTTCTATTTTGCCTCTTGGTGTACAGATCAAAACATTAAATTTAAAACCCGAAAAAAGAAACCTTAAGATGGAGGCCTGGTTTGAAGATACGGGTTTTAGCCGAGTTGGCTAGAGAGGATGTGTTTCTCACTTTGCACCCGAGTTCGAATTCATCTCCTTATAGTTTAGATTAGATTAAAGTTGAATATAGCTTGAATACAAAAAGATGGAGGGCTGGTTTGGCCTCCTAACTCAGTTTTTTCTCATAGATTTCTTATTCAAAGATCAATCTTAGTAGACGTATCAAGCCTGTTTAAAGATTAAAGATATTGTTGTCCCAATCTTAATTAGGATCGTTTCTTTAATTATTGTTCATAAAGCTGAACCAAATCACATGACATGACATAGAAAAATCGATACCAATGTGTCCACACGTGCTAGGATAACTACATAGTCAGCAGGAAATTCCTGTTCAAGTTCCAAAAATTTGCCATTGGATTGGTCAGAGGTTAAAAGATGCACTATCCATTGTCGATTGAGACTGAAAGTAGTGGGGAAATGGGAATCTCTTCTTTCTCAAAGCAAATCCATTTGCATGCCTTTCTTTTATTTTCCTGTGCAACCTTTCTTTATATCTTCACAGAATCTAACCCAAATTAGAAATCTCTTGTATTATATACAAGTTCCAAACTTTCACTCACTACCTCTCACCCAAAAACAAATCACAACCAAGAAACCCTGCTAAAGTTTCTAATGAAGAGAATGAGCATTTTAACTGTCTTCGCAATTTTCTTCATCATTTCTATGCCAATCAATGCAATGCAACCTAACAACTATGGCTTCCAAGGATCCAAAACAAACTGCACCTACTCCATTGAGATTGAGACAACATGTGCACAATCTGCCGGAACCACGGACCATGTCAGTGTCAGATTCGGGGACTCTGAGGGTAACTTGATCATAGTGAAGCATCTGAACAACCCTAAGCTATTGTATGCTCCAAAGGGTGGTTTGAGACGTAGGGGTTATGGTGGGTTTGGACGATGTGCCAAAGACATGTTTGAGGCCAGTGGACCATGCATGAGCCAGTGGGTGTGCTCTCTGTACCTGAAGAAGGTCGGCTCAGACGACTGGCGACCTGGCCGGGTGAAGGTGCTTCATCAACAAGATGGCAGCCGTGTAGTGCCAGTTTCTTATGTGTTCTATTTTAGGACATTTGTTCCAGAAAATGTTTGGTATGGGTTTAATTATTGTTAGTTTTGATGGATTTACTTATTTGTTCTTGTTTAGTCTCTATTTTCGGGTCTTTTGCTGCTTTTTTTAGCTAAACTGTTAAATGAATTTTCTGAATCTCAGCAACTTCAATTATACCAGAAACCAGAAATAAGAAAAATAGATCCAGGAAATCTCTGGAGTGAAAACCAACAGATTCATTAACCTCCTTGTCAAGAGAGAGAATATCTTGATCATGCCAACAAAGGCAAACCAACTATGAATAAGGACTGGTAGATTACAGTCAAATCATGATATGTTTCTCACTTCTTGCTCTATCAAGATAAAAGGAAAAGGCGGGAAAAGTATACAAATGGGGAAGGAAAAAAAAACCTATTAGAACTTGGGGAGTATAGGACTATGAACAATGTATTCACCCTATGAGAAAGGCCTGCTCTTTGACAGTTATTGAAGCAAAAAACCTCGCATAGAATCGGGACTGGATAGAAGGTCAAACGGCTTGTTCGCTATGGTATCTTTGAGGATTGTGATCTGACCTTCCTTTAGAAGTATGTCTTCATCGAGGGTTTCAATCTTCTTCTTTAACATATTAATCTCTGAGTTCAGTAACATGTTCTTCTCGTTGTATTTCTTCACCTCCTCCCACATCATATCTCTCTCCTCTGAAATTTTTGGCAGTATCCCCCTCGTAACTGTTAATTCTTTCGTAGATGCCTGGAGGTCACTTTGAAGCTGGCTTATGTTCTCATCCTTCTTAAGCATCTGCATTATTATGGAAGAAGAAGAAGAAGGAAAAAAAATAAAATAATAATTAACCTATAGAAGGCAAATACTAGGCACAACTGGTATAACTTAATAAATAAATTTCTTCATTGTCGTTAAAACTGTTATTGGGGCCTGAAAAAAAGAATCAAATTCTGAAATGTGTGGCTAATCCTCAAGTAACATAAATTAGAGGCATTATTATGCAACTTCAAGAAATATACATAAATCAGTCGAAAACCCAAAAGAAAATTGACATCAATATAATGGAAAAAAACTGCAACTGTAGTGGAAACAGACCACATAGATAATGCACATATGCAACATTATACAGCATATTCCATGCAATTGTGATCATGCATTTTCTCATAACAGTCTTTTATGTCTTCATTTGTCCTTGTAAAGCCCTCAACTAGTAACTCATTGGGTTAAAACATCATGTGAAGTAAATATATGAAAATTGTTATTTGTATCTCTTAAAGCACATAATCACATACGTCATAAAAACAAACAAAGCACCAGATTCATACATATTATGATCTCTAATATTAAAATTTATATCGTACGTGATATTAAGGGTTACCTGCAGTTCAAGGTCCTTCAACTTGTGGGTGACACAGGAAAGGTTGTCCATTGCATTTTGAACTTCACATCGGAGAATATCATTTCCTCTTACAGCTGCTGCAAGTTCGGCTTGCAACTGCTCAACTTCCAGCTCTTTAGAATACAACTTTTCTCTTAGTAGGCTTGTTAGTAAAATTTCTGCTTTAAGCTCATATCTCATATCGTCCTAGATAAGTAAGAGTGATAAAACCAAGCATCAATAACTGTGTGTGTGTAGAATACAAACAAAGAACTCATTCAAAAATAATAACAGAAAAATTCATATTTAGTGTCCTTTCTCTAAGAATAACCACAGAACATGACTAACCTCTGGATTTTGATCATTTGGAGACCCATCAGCATTAATGCACTTAGATGGATATTTTGAAGAGGCCAGACTGGATTTTTCATGCAGCAAAGCAGACATGGTGTGCAAACTTCTTGCTAAACTTTCAGTTCCACGCTTTAAGCCCTGAACTTTCATTTCAGATTCAACAAAAAACTGCCCATCTAAACCATTCTTAGATTCTGGAAGTTGGCCTGCTTTCCCTTTGGCAAATTCCAGTAAATTTGAACATAACTGGGAGCTCTCGTTTAGGATCGATAGCCCTTGATTTTGCAAACAGCAGATCCGTGTCCACATCTCCTTATCTAGCTTAAAGGTCAAAGCACCATTTTCTTTCCCACTGCCTCTCAACCGGTCTAACAAGTGTATATTCTCATGCCTAAGAGAATCAACTTCAAGCCTATGAGATTCCAACTCCCTTCTCAAGGCCAGCTCTACTCCTGTCAATCTTATCTGCTCCATCTGCAATTTAGAAATATGCTTATCAACCCTCTCCAATGATTGGTTCTTCCTAAATTCCTCACCAAAACCTTCACGCAAGCCATCAATTGTCTTCTCTTGTTCTTTGCAGGTTCTTAATAATCTTGTAATAGACTTCCGCAAATCCTTGCACTCCTTATCCTTCTCTTCAAAACTTTTATGGATGCAAACACGATTTTCCTCCGCTGCTCTATACTTCTCCTGTAAGTCTGAGAGATTATTTTTTAAATCTTGATTCTCCTCTCTCGTTTCCCCCAGCCTTGTTGTGAGGCCCTTAAGCTGTTGCTCTGAATTTGTTATCACACTTCTACTCTCAGTTTCTCTCGCATTAAAGGAAGAAACTTCTCTTTGAAGTGAGACATTTTGCTCTGCAAGCTCTCTAACCCGCTCACGAAGCCTCTGCTCTTCCAACTGATATTTCTCAAGCTTAAGTGACCAGTCAGTTGACCTTCTGTCTAGTTCCCTCTCCAATGCTGACTGCAACTCATTCTTCTCCTTCTCTAGTTTTTTGGTTCGTGACTCCAGTTCTCCCTTTGCCAGTCTGAGTTCTTTCTTGGCAGAAGCCCTCTCAGCAATGCGCAACTGTAGGAGGTTTGAAACCTCAAGTGCCAAGTCTATCCTCTGATCAGTAAGGTTTCTAACTGTTTGCTGAACATTGTACCCACTATCTCTAAGAAAGCTTTCCTGTTCAAGTTCTTCTGAAAGAAGCATGACATTCTCCTCAGCTTCCTTCAATCTTCTTTCCAATTCCACATCCATGTCTTCTTGAGTCTCATCGGTGTTTAAACCGTCACAATTGTCTCCATAGATAAGTTTCTGCAAGCTTGAGTAGTCATCCCCATGATAATTTTTCTGGGCAACCAGATCTGATCTACCATATATATCCTCGATGGTGACTGGCATATCATGGTCAAACTCCTTTTCATGTGTTGGTTGAATACCATGAGACTGTGAGAGCCTCTCAACAACATTCTTTGCAAGTCTCCGGGGAGATTCATGCCCAAATCCATTTTCTGCCCAGTCTCTGGATGACAAACGAAAACGAGAACTTTTAGCCTCTCTAAATGAATGAGCCCTGGGTGAATTGGGTGCTGTAAACTGAGCTCGCGGAGGACGGAATCCACCACCATTTCCATTCCCACATAAGTTTCTAGAGGAAGAATTGTTTTTCTGTCTGCCCCTTTCCTCCTGCTCTCCATCAATGTAACGGTCCAAAACTTTGGATGAGATATTACTAGAGCAAGTGGAGGAGCTCCCAGACGAATCACGGTGAATTCTAGAGGAGCCAGCAGAACATGGCCTCTCTAGTCCATGTGTATTTTGAACAGCTGGAACTTCAACAGGTTTAGCCTCATACCTCTCCGGAGTAAGAGTCCTGCAACTGGTATGCATCACAAGCCCAACAAAATTAGCCTCGAGAATTTTTTTTATTAAACAAGACTGCAAAATATTGTACTTGCGCTTAGTCAACAAGACATAAGTTGATGCAAAAGCCTCACCAAGATGATTGGCCACATTGTTGATGAGGAACGCTACTTGCAGGACTGCATGGAGATCTACTTTGATATCTTGAAGAGGAAAAATTGTTTTGTGCTGGCTCATTTCCAAGAAAGGCTGCTGATGATAATGACCGGCTCCTTCTAAGACCTGGACTTTTACTAGAGTTCTGTATATCAGTTACTTGCTTTCGAGATTTAGAAAAAAATCCCTTAGGGCTTCGGAAACTATTCTCGGCCATGTCACCAACTTGATTGCCATCTTCTGATGGGTTCTCCCAGTATATCTGCTTATCAGTTGATGGAGAAACATTGTTGTTTCCATTGCTAGAAGCAGAAGATCTGAAAAAGAAGAGCTTCTTCATGTTTGAATCTTCAGCAGAAAATGCTAACTGCAGCACATTAAATCTCTGTACCAGATGGGGTCTCTCTGAACCTGAAATAATTTAGGAACAAAAAAACATATGATTACCATTAATACTGTTGGGGAGTAGGGATAGGAGAAAAGCAAATGAATCATTGCAAAGATTATCAGTGCAGCAGTGTCCACCTCATAGAAGAAAAGAAACTAAGAAATCAAGCAGCCATGGGCATAATAATAATGACAGAAATATGAACTGGAAAGCAATAACATTGGCTGAATTAAGTACAAGAAAGCACCTGGATTAAGGCACAGAAAGTGATAGATATTAGTTATTTTATTTGCACAAGCATTTAAAAAAAGAATATGTCAGAATCCCAAAGTTAAAATCATTAGTATCTAACACCGGAAAATTTATATGGAGAAACCATAGTTGCATTTACTGTTTTTCCAATAATAATAAAAGTACAAAAAGAATGTTAGAAATTAGAATCCCAGATGCTAAAACCAAGAAAAATCAGTGACCAATATAATGACTCCTTGAAAAGAACTATGTTTAGGGGGCGGGGGCGAAGGTGCATCCCACATTTTCTAAGAAGCCAAAACTCAGGGGCAAGTCCTAATCGTTTAAATATATATATATATATATATATAGAGAGAGAGAGAGAGAGAGAGAGAGAGAGAGAGAGAACAAATGCATTAGAATTCAGTATTTATGGAAGCCATGCATACCCTTCTTCTCCTAGACAAGATTCTTAAGAAGCAACCACGCAGTTTGCAGTAACAATACACCAACAGATGAAATTGCTAAACCACAGCCTGCAGCCAAAAGAAAGATGAAAGGTAGATAAATAATGAGGAAAGCTTTAATCTAAGAATTTCTCTATGTAGAATCTTAGTCTTGTGCATCAACATCCCTACTCCTACCATTATTTCCAGCAACTAGCTCCGTGCATATAATAAAAAATGGAACACAAGAAGAATTAAATATAGATAAACACATAATAGCATTTTAAAAGAGGAGGTCACGTGAGCAGAAGGTGCAATATAGATTTCAGTAACGTTCCTCTGCCGTTGAAAATCACGAAATACATGACCACAGCATATGTGTCAGCAGGTCTGATTCAATTCCACTCTGGGCTTATTAGCTCAGCCAAGCTGGCGTGAAAAGACCACAATAGCCTCGTCACTTTCATTACCCTTAAACCCTAAACTACTCACACCGGGAGGTAATTTCAAGCCTATAATTAAAAACAACTGACGATTTCTTTATACAATCTGACGCCAAAAGTATCAAATCATCAAATACTTTTCGCAATTCCACAAAAATCGACGCATTTCGTCATGATCCTATATCCCAAAGAAACCAGATCCAGATATCCAATATTAAAAAGAAACAATAGACTCCATACGATTCCGTTTGGTTACTGAGAAAATGAAGGAAAGAAAAGTAACAATATATGCGACTGCATACAATTTCTGCAACCTAAAGCTAAAATCTGATAGAAGAAACGATACAATTACCAAATATCTAACTCCAATCTATACGATTACTTCTTCAGTTCGAGAATTTTCTCTAAACAAGCAACTTAATTCCTGTTTGGCCACTAAGAAAATGAAAGAAAATAATGATACAAACAGACGGATTACTCACACACTTCCAGTGATTTCATGACCAAGAAATAAAGAAAAGCATCAGCCATGTCTCGACAACTTTTCTTTTACTAAAAAATTGAACACCAGAGAAAATGAACTCTCACAAAATGAAATTCCGTCTCAATTTCCCCAACTTTCTCTGCAACAAAACAGCAAAAAGAAAATAAAAGGAAAAAAAAAAGAAAGACTCAGAAATTCCTTACTCTGCTTTTTTTTCCCAAAAGGTCAAAAAAATTCAGTCCACAGAGAGAAGCCAGCAGCGGAGCAAATAATCCAATTCAACAAACGACTCAAAAACGGAAATTCAAAACGTGAAAAATCTAGAGAATTAAATTCTGAATATCTTTGGAGTTACTTACTTGCTAAAACATGCTGGTCCGTTTTAGGATACGCATTGGCTCAGGAAAATTCAAAATTCAAAATAAAATGAAATGGCTTCCAACTCAGGAACCCGAACTCTATGGGAAACGGATTTTTAAAAGAGCCAGAGGAGAGAGAGAGAGAGAGAGAGAGAGAGAGTCTTACTCAAAACGGCGTTAGAGGCCGGCGTTTCGACCGTTAAGCTCCAAACGGCGAGTTTTGGTTCTGCGACTGTGGCAGACAAAATTGGGCGCTCTCAATGATGTTGAGTGAACAAATAAAAGAGAGGGAGAGGGAGAGGGAGAGTGCGTCAAACGATTTGTAAATGCCCTTCAACCAATAGAATTATTTTTTGGTTATAAGCTTGGAGGGCAAATTAGTCCGAAAGCGAAACTTTTAAAATTTTGTCGTCTGCGGAAAAAGCGGGGGAGGAGCGGTGTCTGATAGCGCGCAAATCAGGTGAAATCAGGTACAAGTGAGATCGAAACTCTGTGCAATTATGCTTTGCCACGTTGTCAAGTAGGTGATCCTTGCTTAAGCTTGGCTAGTGACCCGTTAAGGAATTCACAAAAGTTTCCACAAAATCATTTTATTAGTTGAATACTGCTTGTATGGTCAAAATTATGTTATACCATAATATAACACGTTAAATTATCTGATAAGATAATATTTCGAGCAAAATTTATACTAAAGTGATGTCATTTTGTTTTGTATTAATCGTTTAAATTTTGTGAGCATAATTGATAGTTTTCTCCTTGAAATAAGATGAATGATAATGTTGCAGGAGGACAAATATCATTGTAGTTTTAAACTTTTTCAAATAGTCACACAGCAGGCAAAAGTTGGCAACTCTTGTCCCTCAAGATTGTCTGTATAAATATATATTGCATGGTGATACCAAACACTATTATTGTATTGAATGTTAAGGCCTTTTTTTAGAGTGTGGAAGTAATATATTGGGTTCTTTCAAGATTGTTTTTTTTTTTTTTCCATGAATTGAATGTACAACTTCAAACTCAAGCCATTCTTAGACTAAAGTGGAAACCCAAATCAAAGCCTGCCATTAACGAAATTTTCTCTTTTTAAAAAAAGAAAAAAGAAAAAAAGAAAAGAAAAGAAAGATAAAGTAAAAAAGGCCGTAGGAACTCAATACATAAAACTGAGATTCAAAGATTATCCATCCGAAAGCTCATCAGCGTGTACCTTCCTTTATTATGGGTCATGATGCACATCATTATAGGTCATTTTAGCTTTTTCAAATTAGAACATGTTTTTCTAATGATCGTTAACTAGGTGTATGCATTGCACATATAGATAGAGAGTGAAATGTTGTAAAACGAGCTTGTTGTCGTTTAAGTGGTGAAAAACATTTACTCATAGACTTGATGTTTATGCGAATAGTTATATGCATAGACACATTTTTATATTTTTTCGTATTAACTTTGATATAAACACTATTATGATGACCTTTGGGGGATATGGATAACCTTCATCTTTGGGTTTTGCTTTTTGGGCCAGGCGTATCCTTGCTTAATTGGGCCTATATTAATGAAGTATTTCCTCGTGAAAAAAGAAAAGAAGTTGAGACCGTTATATAAAAGCCCACGAAATCGCAACGCGGTCGTTTTATGTCTCCCACTTCTAGTTTCACTGCAATCAACATTCTGTTCTCTTCCCCCATCTGCCTTTGTCCGCACTCTTTCCTCTCTCTGTAATTTCTCCACTCTCACACTCAAATCTCCAATCAATCCTTCTATCTCTTCTGCTTCTTCTACTTTCTCGATGGAGATGGATTCGCTTCCCAACGGCTCCGCCACGTCACCGGGCCCAAGCCCAGGCCCGACCGCCGCGGCCGCTCCGTCATCGAAGCTGAGCCACCTGTCGGAGTCCCTGAAGCTCGAGCACCAGTTCCTCAGAGTCCCCTTCGAGCACTACAAGAAGACGATCCGAGCCAACCACCGCGTTGTCGAGAGGGAGATGTCCTCCGTTATTAACGGCGTCTCCGAAGCCGCCGACAGCGACGACATGTCTTCTGACGACGCCGTTAATCATCTTAGTTCTCTTGTCTCCAGGTTGCAAGGGCTCAAACGAAAGGTATTGCATTTCTAAACCCTAGCTTAGCTTTTCTTTTTTCGCTGGTTGGTTGGCGAGGGAGTAGGAGGGTGGAAACAATTGGAATTCGATGAATTCGAGAATTTAGAATCCAGTTTTCTGTTGCTATCCTCAGGTTTTTCTCGGAAACCAAACAGAGGGTAATTTGAAATATGCTAACTTGCTTAGCTTGGCAATGAGTGAGCTTGAGTATTGAACCATTGAAATTCCTCGATCTGAATCGACATTTAGCTTATCCAGATTGGATATTTGTGTTTGTTCATTAATTGATATTTAAAATTGAGTAATTGAATTTGGCAACTGATTGATATGTCTTCTTGTGGTTTAGTTGGAGGAAGGGAGTAGGACAGAGCACTTGCAGGCGCAAAGGTGCCGGGCTCGGCTTGACCATTTAGAATCGGCAGATGTGGAGAGTTTGTCTGATTGGAATAACACACGCTTGAATCGGATCCTAGTGGACTACATGTTGCGGATGTCTTATTATGACACTGCAGCAAAACTGGCGGAAAGCAGAAATATTCAGGTAGTTTTAATTTTCTGTCCCAGATTAGGTGAAATTACATATTGCTCTGTCAATATTAATTATGAATTCATTGAAGGTTTGAATATCATGAATTATTGTAGTTGAAATGTATTGGGATCAAAGAACTTGGAAAGAGTGACCATGTTATCATATTTGTGGGAGTCAAATGGTTCTGTTATCATCATGTTTATCATCCAGTTATGTGCACAACTTTAGAATTTGAAGAGGGCGGTTCATCTTCACTTTTTCTAACCATGGACATAAATTATTTTATTGAATTCAGTGAAGGAAGTATTCAGCTAAATTATAGCTTGGCCAAGAATGTTTTATGAAATTATAGGTTGGCCCAATGGTTTTATAGTTCACAAAGTTTATTCAAGGGAAGAAAAGCAGCTTATTGATTTGATAATGGCTTCCTCTCCTTAGAAGATCTGCCAAGGTTCACTGGCATGTTAGAATGCCTTCTCTCTTATTGCTTGTGCAGATTGCAGAATTTTCCCATATTTTCAGATTATAAATGTTGGGAACTTGATTAGTTTCTTATGTGTTAGGATCTTGTTGATATTGATGTATTCCAAGAAGCAAAAAAGGTTATAGAAGCTCTTCAGAATAAGGAGGTAGGTCCTGCCCTAGCCTGGTGTGCCGAGAACAAGTCAAGGTTGAAGAAATCCAAGGTATGTACTTGCAGGAATGGGAGGGGACGGAAGCTTGCTATTAATTGGTGGGTTAGATGAGTTTGCTAATATCTGTAAAAGTATCTGTTAAGTTGCTTGTTTTTGAAAGAAAGTAGCATAGGAATATTCTCCACATAAGCTTAAGATGGTGATCGTTTCTTCTTTGTCCTGGCTCTTGGACTGCATACTAGGAGATGAAAGTAATAGGAAAATGACTTTCTTTCATAGATTCTTAGTCATTTTGCTGCTATATGGATGTGAAAGATCCCCCATAGTGGTAACTGCATTGCTTCCAATTTCCAAATTTATGTTGATTCTGCTAAATTTCTGATAACTGCTTGTGAAGTTAAATGTGGAACGATTGGATAGTTAATTGTAATATTGGGTTTCTGGTGCAAGCAAACTAAGAGTCTCCCCATTCTGAATGATGAATGCTGTGTATTTAAGCCAGATGCAATGGCATACCTAATCTCGTAATGTCAATTTCTGATACAATGTTCTTGAAATTCATTTATTTGAGTTGGTACCTTGAAATGCTTCTTACCTCAAATTAGATAGCTAGGAAAATGTTCCTGTTGACTGTTATACCAATTGAATTGCAGTTACCACTGCACTGCATAAAAAAACTGGTATTAGCATGTCTAATGCTGAATGCTTTATTGATGGCAGAGCAAATTCGAGTTTCAGCTGCGACTTCAAGAGTTTATAGAGTTGGTTCGAGCTGAAAATAACTTGCGAGCTATCACATATGCTCAGAAATACCTTGCACCATGGGGAACTACTCACATGAAAGAATTGCAGCGGGTCTTTGTAACAGTAGCTTATAAGAGTACTACTGAATGTGCTACATACAAGGTGACTACTTTAATGCGTTGCCAGCATTGTCAGTTTCTACTTATCTGAACTGAAGTTAACTGTGCTGCAATTTTGTTGGACTAGGCAAACAGACATTTAAGGGAAATAAAGTAAACAATAAACCAAAAAAAAAAAAAAAAAAAGGCGCTTTTGAGACCATGGTCTCTCTGTTTTCCCCCATTCTTTTGTGGGAATCAACTGGACTAAATTGTTCACTAGAATAGAAATGTGCTATACGGTACCTATGTTTAGTTGAACTTACCATGTAGGAGAGATGTTTTGTTGACCACAAGCCACAAGCTAGCACATGTCTGTCTGCATCATCTCTTATGTGTTGGTAGTAAGTACCTTTTGGGATACATTTCTCACACATTAATTTTCATGTCTCTGTTGGTTATCCAGCCTTCAGCATACCTATAAGGAATCCTAAGATGTCACTTGAGTTCTTGTGTAACAATTGATATACAGGCCTAGGTTTTCAAGAATAATTGACTCAATATATCTGCCATCTCCTTAGGAGATATATATTTTGAACTATACATTTTAGTGAGATTTTTTGGTTTAGTGGTTTGATTTCATCTTTGGAACTGTATTTTACAGGTTAATCTCTGGTATGTCATTTCAATTTTGCTTTGGTTCCTTATGCTTTCCAGGTGTTATTTGAGCCGAAGCAATGGGACTACCTGGTTGACCAATTCAAACAGGAATTTTGCAAGTTATATGGCATGACTCTTGAGCCTTTGCTGAATATTTATCTGCAAGCAGGCCTGTCTGCTCTGAAAACCCCGTATCCATTAACAGTAGTTATTTATCCGCTACGTTATGAAAATTTAGTATTATCTCCCTTTTTTTTTGCTAACTTAGGGGTTGTAAGTTATAATTTCCAGTCATCAGGTGGTCATAACGGTGGTTGACAAACCTACACTGTATCTCCCTTGATTGGTGTTTGGGCACTTCTCATTCACCTTTAGCACGCGAGTGCATGCATTATAGCTGCTAATTGTATCCCGATATGTTGTTTAGCCTTGACCTGAATCAGATACTGTTACGACGATGATTGCACCAAGGAGGATCCACTATCACAGGAGGGTTTCCGGAAACTAGCCCAGCCATTACCGTATTCTAAGCAGCATCACTCGAAGCTTGTTTGCTACATAACTAAGGAACTAATGGACACAGAGAACCCGCCACAAGTCTTGCCCAATGGCTATGTCTACAGCTCTAAGGTTCGCATGCATTTTACTAGTATTGTACGATCTTGGCTACTTAGTCTGGAAATATTCTTTACTTATTTTACGTTTTGGCAGGCTCTTGAAGAAATGGCCAGGAAAAATGACGGTAAGATTACTTGTCCAAGGACAGGTTTGGTCTGCAATTATACAGATCTGGTGAAGGCATATATATCATAAATTAAATCCGCATATTGTGGCCTGTTCAATTATTCAAGTTTATTATCCATTCGTACCGGGCTTTGTAACATTTAGAATGTCCTGTGCTTACTGTACATAAATCTCTTACTGCTGGATTTGGCACAAATTCCGGTGTAAGAACTTGCCCTGGGAAAATTATGGTCATTGCTCAACCTGGCATTACCATTGGGAACTTGAACATGTATATATGCAAAATTACATTTTACACTTTATTATCAAGTTCCTGACCAAAAGCTATTCTACATTGCTTTTATTGGATTTATTAGCATTCTTCGACGTGTACAATATGGGACTGTGGAGGAGTGGGGGCTTAGGGTTCAGTTTCAAGTTTCAATGAAAGTAAGAATGATGCATTTACTAATTTGATATAGCAGGGTAGAAGAAAATAAGCCAAGTTGCTGTATATTTTGTTTGTATTTTGTAAGTTTGGGGGGTACTCGCTGACCTATAAAATGCAAGTCATTTCAAGGTCGTGCAATCATGTTGAGATATTCAAACCGCGATTAGCGAGGGATTTTCCCCTAATCACACAACAAAATAATGCTCCATAAACCAAATCCGTATGTATTAATTGGCATGTGTGAATGGACCTAAAACCAATCTCCCAGAATGTAGTAAAATTGTTTTTAAAATGAGAGTCTAGAAGTTTGTTTGGATTGTCTGGAATCTGGATCGTCATAACGCTATTAACAACTATGAAGTTTTAATTAAATAACAATTTGCATGTTACACCTGAGGTTTAGTATTATTATTTAGATTAATTTGGGTCATCAACCAGAAAATTAATCTTTGATTTCTTGGTCACTTAGCCACAATTATTGTTTACAATGAAGTTGCCTCTCATTGGCCACACTAGTGGGAAGAGTTTGCTCATGAATTAACTACGTTATGAACAAAATTTGCTTTTAGTTGGTGAGAAAGAAGTAAACTATTAAGAAAAAAATACTTGGCATTGGCACCTTAACTTGTGAGAATGTGAAAGTAAAAAGTCCCATATTGAAAAGTTGAGAAACTTAGTAAGGGCTTATAAAGAGTTGGGCTATTTCCCCCATTGCCAATTAGTCGTGGAACTTTTTATTTCACATTCTCATAACCAAAAAAAGGATATGGAGACTTAAATTATTTTTTTTCTTGCCAAGCGCAGTATGGAAAATGTTTGTTATTTTTAATTTACGACAACTAATACCATTGTTATGAATTCAAACAAGTTAGCAGAATGAAATATTATTTTATTGTAACTTGATAAATGTGAACTAGTGCATGATTATAAGTATTTATTTGAAGTCAATTCTATTAATTGTGGATTAATGGGCATCTACCTATATCTACCATTGTTATTATAACTTGACTTCAGTTGCAGAAAATTTGAGATCTCAAATTTGGTTTCGAAAGGGATTTGCTCCGTCATTTGCAAACTCCAGACTTCTAGCTAGCAAGATTCAGCTTCTGCAAAACAAACACAAAAAAAAGAAGAAAAAAGGAGTTTGAGTTCTGCATGGCGCCTACCGGTGAAGAGAACGTTGCAAGGTTTAGTTTCCACAACTTTAAGTACGTGCACCATTTTCATTTTTCCTTTCTTAAAAAAATGTTCTATCAAACAATAGGACCTGCATAACTGCATATACGGCTGTGTTGCAATTTAACGACAGCCAAATATTTAATCATTTTAAAGTTATTCTCTTATCTGGACGTGCAAAATATTTCACACGCTTATAAAGAAAGTTCTTACATTATCAAACTTTCTCCCTCTTAATAGGATTTTGTTATTTTGGTTCCTTTTTTTTGTTGAGAGAGTTACTTGGGTTCCTTAAAATGCTTTCTTCTATCTGATAGCCGTAATTTTATATGTTCTTTGTGTCTCTTACCCAGCAGTTTAGCGGATGATCCGAATTCAAACACGGTAACGGAAAATCCTGCCCCGCCCGAAGATTTACAAAAATCATGTCTAAAGTGGAATTTCATATTTATAACATCATGTGTGTTTGCCGTTTTACTGGATCCTTTGTTCCTCTACATTCCTATCCTCAACGACGACATCAAGTGTCTGAAGTTGGACAACAACTTAAAGATTACAGCTCTCATCTTACGATCGGTCACAGATCTATTTTATATAGCCAATATTATTTTTCAAGTTTGTAGATTTGAAAATTGTTCACCTTCGATCAAGCGATTTCTTCCCGAAAGTTGCTCCTCCAACTTAATAACATCACTCATCAAAAGCTTTCGTGAGTTATTACCTGAAGTAAGCAACGAAGTTCCAAAACCAAGTATAACTAAAGAGATACGGGAGTCGTCCATCATAGTTGACATTTTAGCTATTCTTCCTCTTCCACAGGTACGAACAAAAGCCTTCGCTTTGATCTAGACTCTAGATCGAGTAGTTAATTGCTTTTCCAATCTCACTGTTTTTGTCTGCATGCAATGGTGGTGTGCTAGTATATATTTCACTATGAATAATTGAAATGTGATATATTATATTGCACCCCAATACATGAAATGTGATACAGGACAGGCAAATATCTAAATTAATTCAATATTTTGTCTCACGATATGTTAACAGTTGATATTAACATTGCAATGTGTCCTGGCCAGGTAGTAATTCTCATTTTCTTTTCAAAAATGAGGGCCTCAAGATCTTTCAGGAAGCTCATGAACTTTCTTGTTATGGTGCAATATGTACCACCACTACAAGAAAAAAGTCATTCAACAACACACATTGTGCATTGTTGAAGGGTATTAACAACATGCGGTGCACGTTGTTGAAGCCGATGTCGTTAAAAAGTTCACAGCTTTCAACAACACGCTTCGCATGTTGTTGTTGATATTAGTGCTCGTTGTCAACACCAGTAAATGCAACGCACGCATGTTGTGGAAGAGGCTGACAACAACTTGTTCAGCGTGTTGTTGAATACCTAATTGACAACGTTCATATGCACGTTGTTGTTAACTTTTTAACAACAGCCTTTGCACGTTGTGATATTAAATATTATTATGTTATAATTATTTCCAATCGCTATAATCACCTTATTGCATGAAAAATACATAATCCGTTTCATTTTTTGTTGCCTTTCCATCAACAAAAAACCGTATCAATTACTTATTAATATTCAAAAGCATACAATATCAAAAGTACAATAAAATAAAATAAAATCTAGAAGATTGAAGTATTCTAGGACTTCTAACTACATGCCTAATTACAAGAATAAACCTAAACCAAATTGATATACATGATTATCCTACAAGTCAAGTTCTACATATATAAATGTATACCTTCATAATCACTAAATAAGGTACACTTAAGCTTCTCCTTTATAGTTCTTTCACTTGTACCAATATCAACAAACTCTTCATCACATAATCTACCAAGCTGATCCTTACCATGCTTCCAAGCTTTTTTCACCCTCTTAAATATCTTCTGAAAAGGTTTGGACAATAAAAAACAGAGATAATGATTTTCTAAACATAAACTATGTGCATTGAGAAAGAAAAAAAAATGCACACGTAAGTTTCAATAAATAGTATAAGAAAATATGAATAATACTTACAATTCGGGATGAAGCTGCTAATGGAACCCATCTATCCAACCCACATTGAGAACATATATATATAATTGCTAGTAGTTAGTTTGTTAGGATTTGATCCAATAGTTGTGGATGATAAACATTCACATTGAGCTCTTCAATTATCTCGTGTTTTGTAATTCACACTATCTTCATTACAAACTTGATTTCGCATCGTTAAAGTAATCTTTTATGTCTGTTAAATCATGCACTTTTTCTAATATCACATAGAACCAAACACAAAATGCCAGAAAATCCACCAAAAAGAGAAAGAAAAAAACATGTAAAAGTTTAAAATATGATAAATAAGAACGATGACACTTAAATGAATGTGCGAACGAAGGACTTGCTTTTCCCTTCACTAGAAGCAACGATCCTCATTCTGGTCTCCACCTTCTAGATTCAATTTTACAAGTGTTAAAAGACAAGAATGCAAGGCTTTGAACAGAGAAGCATTTACTAATATATAACTGACTTCCCAAAATATGAGGATATACCATTACCCCAATCAGTAGTACTTATAAAATTAGGATAAAAAGAAAACGATACAAGCACATGCACCACTATTGTAACCTCAGAAAAAATGTTAGAGCATAGTTTATATGAGATTACAGATTCTATGCAAATTTTGGGATCTAAGAAGGTTGTTCTAGCTTTATAAAACATACATAGAACAAGCAATCCATACATACCTCAAGATCAATAGCAAGCAGGGCAGCCATCTGTGTGTGAATTAGTTGACAATTGAGACAAACAAATTCTTACATGAATCAGTATATCCAGCAAAATGATTCTTTTTCTCTTATGAATTTCCTCTCTTGAATTTCCTGCAAATTGAATTGAGGTTCAGATAAAAAACACATATAAAGGAATGAATTTTAAAAAAAGAAATAAGAAAAAAAGAAGACATGTAAGAACTGAAAGACCAAGTCGAGATGGTTAAAGACTTGACTCTGCTCCAAGCCATACTCAACAAAACTACTATCTCAAAATTGCCACCTTTCTTCCTTTTCCTTTCTTAGCCAAAAAATTTAGGTTTTTCTCAGTAGCCTCATACTCCTAAATGATTTAGATTTGGGTAAACTATAAACGTACTCCACAAATAAAATCAATCTATGTTTCCATCAATTGTTGGTAAAAATTCAATCACCAATAAAAGCATAAACCATGAGGAGCAAAGACACAGAGAGAGAGAGAGAGAGAGAGAGAGAGAGAGAGAGAGAGAGATACATACATAGGTGTTCAATTGCCTAACAAAGCTGGAGAGGGTATTGTGCTTCAAAAACTTGGGCAGGAGGTCCCTAGCGGACTCTGGTAGGTTCTAAACAAACCAAACACAAGCCTACATAGGCCAACTATCAATAGATGCCAAATCACCAAATTCTGCATTCAAGAAACCGATACAGTATATGGAAATGAAAAGCAAATTCGAAATAATTAAAAAGAATTAAGAGAAAATGAAGGGAAAACAACAAATATTGCAAATTAAAAGAATAAGAAGAAAAAGAAGTACTCTGTAGAGGAGAGTATCGAAGGAGTACTTGGAGATTTGTTCCTAGAGACGGTTCCATAGAGATGACGAGTTTTGAAATCGATTTGTTCTGACTTACAATTCACTACCCAAATAGTTTAACCCTAAAGCATATTAGGAACATTGAAATCGATTTGTCAAAACCCCTAGACCATAATCCTAGATTGAAATACCATTAAGCTTGATTTGAATAATCTAAATCATACATAGTTAAAAAGAGAGAGGAAGAGAAGCAAAGCTTTTACCTGTCATAAAGAGGCTGAGAGTGTTGGATAATCTACTCGGGAATGGAGGAAGAGGCTGGGAGAGAGAGAGAGCCAACGACAAACAAAAAACCAGATTGTGAGAGAGGAGCGACATAGAAGGCCAGCGCAAGAGATGGAGAGAGAAGAAATGAGAGTTTAGAAGATAAAGAGAAAGACCAAAGAAAGAGAGGAGACGATAAAACATTTGAGAGGGAGACTGAAATATTTAGTGGAACAGTGCGGGAGTTTTTCCCACAAAAAAATTCGGCTAGTTTTTTCAGGAATTTTTTTACTGTAGTAAACTGATATAGTTTTGACAATATGCGTTGCATGTTGTTGAACTCCATATACAACAACACGCACAGGTGCGTTGTTAGAACTTCCCCAAAATTCCATTTCCACAACGAGCACTAAATGCACGTTGTTGAAAGTTGTATAACACAACATGCACCTTCTGCACGTTGTGGAAAGTCTAATTCCACAACGCTAACTTACGCACGTTGTTAATAACGTGTTGTCATAGTATATTTTTCTTGTAGTGCACGAGTTCTTCGCATCTACCTATCATGCAAGAAATCTAAAAAACCTTTCAAAGGACAGATTGCATTGTGGGTTAAAGGTGTACTCAATTTTTTTTTGTACATCCTTGCTAGTCATGTAAGTTTCAATTTCATCATAATTTTAATTTTGAAAAGTTAATCTACTTTAAATTAATGTCGAACAAACATTGTTTTTTTATTTGATATAAGCTATAGTCTAATTATTCTAAATTAATCTAATTTACGAGGATGAAGATTCGAACTTGAAGAGGGTGGACTCAATGTCTTGGTCAACTGGCCTAACCCACATATACTGGACTAGCATTATTTGATATCTTATTTCTTGATAAAAGTTTAGGTTCATAATACTCAACCTCATGTGAATAAAAAAACATGTATGTAAACACAAACATGGTGCAACCATGCAATATGACCATCATGACAACAACAACAATAGGAGGTGCATATTCATATTGAATTATACTCGCAAATACAATGACGTTCCTTATAATTTAACTTCTGTGAGAACTAATCTTGGGAGGCAAATCCTTCCGTGAGAACTAATATCGGGAGGCAAATCCTCCCAAAATTTGACAACATTAATCATTTAATAACACATGAAATTTTCTTTTTATGAGAACTTATTAGTGTTGTTTAAAATTTTCTTAAAAGTTCAATCTAACTAGCTTGTTGGTTTCTTTAGGTACTTGGGGCTTTTTGGTACTTTTTTGCTATTCAACGAATAACAAGTTGCTGGCAACATGCATGTCGATATGAAAATGGATGCGACCCTACTTCTTTTGACTGTAATGATCATCATACGTTGAGAAATATTACGGTTCTAAATGATTTATGCTCTATTAATCCATCAAATACAGCTCTATTTGATTTTGGTATATATCTAAATGTCCTTCAGTCGGGTATATTGTGGTCAACAAACTATCCCCTGAAGTTTTTAAATAGTTTTAGTTGGGGCCTGCGGAATTTGAGGTTTGTACATATGACACCCTTTGATCTTGCAGGATGAGTTATAATTACAAATGTAACTAAAAATACTTTTTTTTAAAAATGTGTTGTGATCTATTTCATTTTTGCAGTTCTCTTGCTTCAAATCTCCAGCCAAGTACCAATACATGGGAAATCCTGTTTGTGACTTTTATATCTGTAATCGGCTTGCTACTATTCGTATATCTCATTGGGAATTTGCAGGTTGGTGTCGTGAATCTTTATATAAAATTGCTTTCTTTAAGCTTATTAAATCTCCTGATGCTTCTTTTTTACGCATCTTTGTATATATTTTGGTCCGCTTTTTATATCCCTGTATCTCTGGATATATATATATATATATATATATAATAAATTAGAATTAATGAACTGAACCTTGTTGTTGTGAAATAGACCTATGTGCTGTTAGATACAGAAAGATTAGAGTCGCACAGACGCAAGATGAAAATTGAACAGAAGTTGACAGAAAAAGTAGGCCCAGATGTAGAAAAATGGTTATTTGAAAATGGCGTCCCCATGAGTACAAAGTCGGAGGTCATGTCAAAGGTACGACAAGAACTTGAAGAAAACTCCGATATTGATGTAAAAAAGGAAATCCTCTCTATTCTTCCCCATGAACTTCTAAACTACATAGAAAGTTGCACGCCCTTGAGTAGGCTGAGGAAGGTACGTAGGCCTCATGCAAGTCTGGCCACGTCATCACTTAACGGATTCTCAAACAATAATTTTAATGGCAGAGTCACATTACAACAAAATGACAATTCTGAGGTACGTGATTGTTAAAATTGAAAGTGCAAGGATTAACATACCTTAAAGAGTACAACTACATAATTAACCATTCATTTTTTTACCACAAATATATGATTACTAGAAATGCTCTTTACATTGACGATTGGAGAAGCTCTCATATATGTAACACAAACCCTTCCACAATGATTGGTTATGAACTTACTAGATTTTCAATTGCTGGTTCCATTTCTTAAATATTGTATCTAAACGTAGGTACCACTACTTCGAAACATGGACGAACAAGTTTTGAGAGAAATCTCTAAGCATCTTAAGCCCAAGAGGTATAAAAATGACATCATTATTAGAGAGGGTGAACCACTTGAAATGATGCTTTTCATCGTGGACGGATGTGCAATCATTGAAAAGACAGATTGTACTCATAAGTTGAAGCTAAGCGAAGGAGATTTTTATGGAGAGAAACTTCTAGTTTGGCCATCATGGACGTCCTTCCATGAGGGGGCAAGACCCATAGCAACCGAGTCTGTTTCAGCTAGTTATACGGTTGAGGCCCTTGTTCTCTTGGCCAGCGACATGGCTAGTATAGGCACTAAATTCAGGTCACATTTCAACATGTTGGAAATGAGTCATCTAACGGATTCTGAGTGGGAGCTTTTGACTTGTGACAAGGTGGCTATGCTACAACAAGTAAGTTCCTCTCTCAGAAACACATATCTATACATTTTTTTTGTACAAGTGATATGTATAGAGGGAGGGGAAAATCCAACCTAGAACCTCGTGAGTATGTTAACCACTTGAGCAACAAGCTACTTGCGACATATCTATACAATAATATTAATATTACTTATTTGATTATATAATTTTCTCTTTAAGATTGTTAAATTAATGGATCTACCCTAGGTGCCAAAGCTTCGAGCTATGGATAAACAAGTATTGAAAGCAATGGCTGAGCATCTTCTACCGGTTTGCCATGGACGCAATTTCAATATCATTCAAGAGAACCGACCGCTTAGTATGATGTTCTTCGTCACGAGGGGAGAGGTGATGATAAAAAATAATGGGAAGGGTCGTGGACCTTTTTTTGGAGAAGAACTTGTTGAGTGGGTACTGGATAAGTCTTTTCCTGAGATGCTACCCTTGTCCACCTGTACAGCTACAGTAGTCTCAAACGATGCTGAAATCCTCTATCTAAAGGCAGAAGCCTTGAAGAATTTTGCCTCTAACTTTAAGTCGCATTTCAGCAAGATCGCCTCGCCCTCAGATCTTATTACTTTTGTTCGGTTGACTAGGTTAAAGAAAGTAAGTTGCTCCATCTCTATCATGAAATAACTATTTAAAACTTAATGTACAATATTTTTAGATTTGCTTTTTTTATATATTTGTCTGAATTAACAGTATCATATCTATCTAACTCTAGGTGAAAATATTTCAAGAAATGGACAAACAAGTGTTGGAAGCAATCTCCAAGCGTCTTAAGCCCAAGGCCTACTGTACTGCCAACGCCTATATTATTCGAGAGAACGAACCACTTGAAATGATGTTCTTCGTGGTGCAGGGAGTTGTATCCATCAAAAGCGATAGCACCATCGAAGGGTCAGAAACCCGTGAAATGGGAGGTTTCTATGGAGAAGAACTTGTACATTGGGTTACAACTTGGGCATCACATAGCTCCTTTCCTGCCAAACTACCTTTGGCAACTGGTTCTGCGCTACGCGGCCCCCGTCCTGTTAAAATCCTTGCTCTCACAGCCGACGACTTGAAGAGTGTAGTCTCTGATTTCAAGTCCACGTTGTTCACAAGGGAGACTCAGATCACCCTCCCTCCATACTTGCCGTCGGAGCCTTTGACTGGTGATCTGTTGACTATGCTAAAGAATGTAAGTTCCTTTATGTGTGTGTGTATATATATATTAATTAGTTAATGTTTATACTTAATTCTCTCTTCTTTTGTTTAAACAAATAATTTGGTATCTATTTAATCTAGGTGGAAAGGCTTAAGCATATGGATGAGCAAGTGCTGAAAGAAATAAGTGAGCATCTTAGGGTAGAAAAGTATCAAGATCAGTACATTATTAGATTGAACGAGTCAGTGGAAAAGATGTTCTTCATCGTGAGGGGAGTTGTGACGGTGACAAACGAGTACTGGACAGAACACCGCAATGAAGCAGAACGTTCAAGTCACGGTGGAGATGACCTTATAGATTATTGGGTGCGATCTAAAGATACTGCCTTTCCTAAGGAGTTGCCCATCTCTGCTTTAAGTTTTCGGGCCATCGGTGAAGTTAAAGTTCTGGTTCTTATGGCCAACGACTTGGCTAGGGTTCAGCCTTGTCGAATTCGTAGTAAAACTTTTCTTCTAAGAAACTGAAGTCTGCAAGTCTGATTGAATTAATTGCCAAATGCAATTGCAATAATGAACTCTTAATCAAATTTTATTAACTACTTTTTGTTGAATTCGGTGTCATTTTTAGTCAATTAATTAGCAAATTATGCTTGAAATCTTTTGTGCTTTTTGTGATTGTAGTATGCATCTGATCATCCACTTGTTTGGAAAAGTTGCTAAGTTGAGTATTGGTAATTAACTAAAACGTTGGTTTGAGAGGACGAATTTATTATAAAAAGACTCTAGGAAGTCCAGATCTACTGTTGGTGCTATAACTTAACATTTCTTTAAAAAAAAAAAAAAAAAATACTGCTGGGCTCCTGACAAATATATACATAACTATATGGGTGTTTACGCGTGATTTTATTATTTTTAAGGTGTTCGTCAATTATATTATATGATTTCTTGGTCTTTCATATGTGTTTATAAATTATAATTCATACGGGTTGCTGCGGGCACAAGTCTTGCTGCCAATTGCCTCTCATTGGGTAGCAGGATGAGTTTTTTTTTTTAATGCGGGGTAGCCGGATGAGTTGCTAAGTTGACTTGCTTTGCTTTGATTTATTTTTTTTTATCTTGAGGGGAAGTTTATTATAGATTATTGTTTTAATATGAAATTTATTATAAATTACTGTCATGTTTAAGGTCTTAGTCAATTAGCAACCTGCAAATTAACGTTTGAAATCTTAATTATTTGCCTTTTGTCTTCTTTGGTGTTCCTAGGATGCCTATCACTGTTTTCTTAGCCCCACATTAATTAATGGAAATATCAACATAGAAAAATCAAAATCTGGACTCATACTATCATCAAACATTCAAAACATTACAGCAGTGAGAGTAATTTAGCACACTTTTATTATCTCACAAGGCACCGACTTAAACTAACCAATTAAATATATATCATTCGAATAGTCTCATTCTCTTGACCGTTAATTTAGTCCAATTTGATCCAAACGGTTAATTTGGCACACTTGGGATGTCATTCGAATAGTCTCATTCTCATATATCAATTACCAAAGTTCTATACCAATAGCAACCTTTCCCCCCTCTGTTTTTTTTTTTCCCTCTGTTTGTCCTCTGTTTTTTTCCTCTGTCAAACCAAACAATGTTGCTCCCTTTATTGGCATTTAGACACTTCTCATTCACCTTTAGCACGTGAGTGTATGCATTGCAGCTGCTAATTGTTTTGCCTTATCTAAGACAAGTAGTCCGTCTCTTTATAAGCTCATGCTAAGTCTCTTAGTTTTTCAATATACTCCGAACACTGCCCAATGGCTATGTCTACAGCTCTAAGGTTCGCATGCATTTTACTAGTATTAGACAATCTTGGCTATGCCGTTTGGAAATATTCAGAACTTATTTTTTATTTGGCAGGCTCTCGAAGAAATGGCCAGGAAGAATGACGGTAAAATTACTTGTCCAAGTCCAAGGACAGGTTTGGTCTGCAATTACACAGATCTGGTGAAAGCATATATATCATAAATTAAATCTACATATTGTGGCCTGCTCAATTATTCAAGTTTATTATCAATTCGTACCGGGCTTTGTGACTGTTAGAATGTCCTGTGCCTACTGTACATAAATCTCTTACTGCTGGATTTGCCCTGGAAAAAGAGTGCTGCTATTTCCACCCACCTATCCTATTTTCCCACTCACCTTATCTTCCCATTCACCATGAAAATTTGAAAAATCACAATCCTATCTTTGCACCACCATTATTCCTAAAATACCCTTCCATTCACTTAACACTTTTAACCCTAACTTAACACTATTAATTGAGTCCGAAAAAATTTAAAAGAAAAAAAAAGGTTTTCAGCAACCACCCACCGCACACTCCATCAAACTTTAACAAGAACCACCCATACGTTCCACCTCGGGCCAAGCATCCCCTCCTCCGGCCTCCTCATGTCTCTTTCACCATTATTTCAGTTGTATTGACCAACACCTTCAAACCCCAATCTAACATTCTTCTCCTCTCTCCATTTCAATCAACCCATGAGAAATATTATATCAATTGGCCCAGATCTAAGACGACACTTTGACTGCATTGCCTGCCAAAGTCGCTCATCCTAGTCTTCATCAATATCAGCAACTTCATGGCCTTTATTCCTCCAAGTTTCCAATTTAACTATTTCTTAACATCAATCAATCTTGGTCGTCACGGGGTTGGGTGGGTAGTCTGAGGGTTGTTTGCTGGGCTCTTTTATTTATTTATTCTAATTTTCTGTTTTTATTTTTACTTATATTTTCTTGACTTAACAGTGTTAACTTAGAGTTAAGTCCTTAAAAGTCATTTTACAATAAGTTAAATTTGCTTTAAAAATTTTGAAGATAAGGTGGGTGGGAAAATAAGACAGGGTGGTAGGAATAGCAACACTTTGGAAAAATTATGGTCATTCCTCAACCTGGCATTACTATTGGGAAATTGAACACGTATATATGCAAAATTACGTTTTGCAGTTTATTATCAAGTTCTTGCCCAAAACCTATTCAACACTGCTTTTATTGAATTTATTAGCTTTTCTTCAACGTGCACGATAACGCGAGTGTGGAGAAGTAGGGGGCTTAGGGTTCAGTTTCAAGTTTCAATGAGAGCAAGAATGATACATTTGCTAGCTTGATAAGTTGAACCAAGTTGCTGTATTTTGTTTACCCGAAAAGGTATCCTTATAAGATGGCGGCGGTACTCGTTGACTCTATAAAATGCAAATCATTTCAAGGTCTATGCAATCATGTAGAGATCTTTAAACGGCAATTGTGTTTAGATCCCATTACTGAGAGGTTTTCCCCTAATCACAACATAATATTGATCCTTAAATCAAATAGTGATTCCTTTCTGTTTTTTATGTTGACTATATATATACATACATAGTAAATTGCATGTGTAAATGGAGCTACACTAATTTCTAAAATAATTTGTAAAATTGTTTTCAAGATGAAAGTCGTTTGAATTGTCAAATGCAATCGTCATCGCAGAATAGCAATTTGCATGCTACACATGAGGTGTTGAGTTATTCTAGCTAGTTTTTCTTTGAAAACCTTGTAATAAGTCATGTAATGTATATCCAAACTCATGGTTATTAGACTATTTAGTGTCTGTTTGACATTGTTTATTTGGGGTAATAAGTGATTTTTTTAAAATTTTAACAAGCCCAACCTGTTTGGTAAATTGTGATAAAAATCACTTATTATTAAAAATTGTTGTGAGAGAAAGCTATAAGGGAAAGCAGCTAATAATGTGCTTTCATTTTCTGATTATGCAAGAATCAGTTTCAAAGAGGCGATGGGTTTAATGAAATTTACAAACTTCCAAAAATACCCCAATCTTTTTCACGCAATCTCTTCTCTTCGTGCTTTTTCTCCTTCGCATCCCTTTGCTTCTTCATGCCATCTTTTTCATAGAGTTCTCCTTCTCTTGAATCTCTTCTATTCTTCCTATTATTTTTTCTTGTTCAATCAATTGAAGCATACTCCTGAAAAGCCACAGGACTCAGGTAAGAGGCATATTATGTTTATTTATTCTCAATTTCATTTTTTACAACACTTTCACAAAAAAATTTACCTAACACTTAGAAATTGATTATTGTACCAACAACACTTTTAACAAAAAGTTTAGCAAACGCCAAACTGCTTTATCTCACAGTTGATTTCTCTCACAGCAAATCTGACAACGATTATTTTCACAACACAACAATCCCAAACTGGCCCTAAATCTTTTATTTAATTAAAACGGGTTGGATCAGAATTGTTAATAACAACGAAAAAATGAATAAAACATTATATAAACTTTATTGATGAGAAACCAACCCCAGAGGTCAAGGAAGAGTACTAATAACCTTAGAAAGTTATTTTACAACCCATAAAGATTAAATACACACCAACCATCCAAAGTTTATATAGAGGAAGGAAATAAACAAGAAGTACTGACAGATTTAGGAACAACACTAGATGACGCTTGAGGATTATAATCTACATGAAAAAGCCGGTCTATGTAGCCCCTCCATAGGTTTAGGGAATCAAAACCTAGGGAAGTAACTATGCCCGCTTCACCCTTAGGTCGTTGAGGATAATGCCCGCATGCGTATACCCTCCAAAACTTTGGAAATCCAAAGTCAAGCATCCATAAAACCAAATAATATGGTATCCAAAAACAGTTCATCTTTCGCACACAACAATATTTTCTATGTCATGGAGACATCTACTATTTTTCAATGGCATTAAAAATACCAAAATTCCAACGTTAAATTTCCAGGAATTAAATTCTTCCATGAATATACCAATATTTAATTCATGAAAATCCAAATGACCACAAATTGGACGTGCAATTTTTGTAGTAAGCTTAACAATTATTTTCAAAATTTTCTGGGGTCTCACATTAATTGTCATTTCCAATCTCATTGTTTTGCGTAGTATAATATATAGAGAGTTTTAATTGATATTTTAAATACGTTTATTTGAGGGACACACTTGTAGGACTCATACACATTGTTTTTCAATGATCGAAACGTCTATTTTTTAGCTATTCCTTCAAACATTATCCTAACAAAAAATCACTTGAGTTAGGAATTATTGAATGCTGCAAGTGTTAATATTTACCACACACTACAGTCTACTTCGAAATGTGGGGCACAATAACAGTAAGAACAATGATGTTCACCAAACTCTGAGATAAATAATAGCCACTCAAAACAAAAAAAAACAAAAACAAAAACAAAAGTAACATGGACGAGAAGAGAAAATATTAACGAATATAAAGCATTTAATATGAAAATGAAAGCCGTCTATTCTGGTTACTTAAAACGAAGGATCACTCAAATTTTGTGTGTAATTACAAGCATATGCAGATTTATCCAAAAACAACTGCCAAAGCTATTCACAGTAATAAATGCAAAAACCAAAATACACCCTTTCTCCATAAGGCGTTTATCTTGCTTGCTGTGTTGTTTGCCGTAGATAGAAAGCAATATAAAAATTTCTCTATGTTTGATTATGGTTGAATATAGTGAGTAGAGTGTACTTATTAAAATTATATTTGTTTCACAATTCAATATCTCTTTTTTGATATTATATTAGGGTAAATTAGTAATTCAATAAATAGTTTGGTAGTAGAGTGTACTCAGTTAATTTTATGGTTCATTTAGCAACATTCAAATTATTTGACCACTTCATTATATGGTTATCATTTTAGTGTTGTTTTCTTAAAGTACAATATTCGTCTATTGTGTTGTTTACAACTAAATATCTTAATGATTTTTAATTTATCTATTTTTTTATAGAGATATTTAGTCGTATACCCATTCTTAGAATTAAAACTGTAAATAAACTATACACCATTTAATTTCTATAAACATACCCAAAAAAAAACCCAAAAAGAGATAGCTGGCCCTATTAAATTTAATTTTGATTATTAAATTACTTTAATGCCCTATTGAGTGTTTTGAGCATTTTTATGAGTTTTTTGGTTAGGTTTGTTTTAAGAAATTAATGGCAGTTTTGTAATTTAAAAGAAGTTAAGAGCATTTTTATTATGTTGTAAATGAGTTTTGAGTGTGTTTCTAAAGTCCATTTCATATAGGGTTTTTTTTAATAATTTGAGCTCCTATATTGGGTATAATAGTAAATCTCCCTTTTTATTTATTTATAAAAATGATATCTGATTAAAAGTTTGAATAATAAACAATTTGCAATCTACCCACAAGGTGTCATTATTAAGAAGGGCCAACCGTGAAGACTTTATCCATGGAAATTTATTTTCTCATTCATACCTGCATTAATTCCGCAACTAACCTTTTTAATCTCTAATTTACACACCTTGCACTAGATGTATTGAAAGGTTCAAAGGAGAGTTAGGGCCATTGGGGACCTCCTCTAGTGACGCAAAACCCATAATAAATGAGTCTGTTGAGGCCATTGATGACGTTCAAGCCCTTGTTCTCTATGCCACAGATATGGAGAGCATCAGCTCTAAATCCAAGTCGATTTATAAGAAGTTGTGCATGGTGACTATACTTAAGAAAGTAAGCTCCAAGTCGATTTACAAGAAGTTGTGCATGATATTACTTATTTGATTTATATAATGTTCTCTTTATGTTTGTCAAATTAATGCGTCAAAGTAAGCTCCACCTGCAGTACGTATGTATTCAAGCAAGTGTTTAGAACTTAATGAAGAAGACAAAACCAATTAAAATCATTATATATCATCCTAGCTAGCCAGTACTAACTTTTAGAAGATATGCTTTATATTTTTCTTAACTGACAATGTCACATCTATCTAATTTTAGGTGGAAAGCTTTCAACAAATGGACGAACAAGTGTTGAAAGCAATCTCCAAGCGTCTTAAGCCCATGAACTTCAATGCCAATCAGTGTATTCTTAAAGAGAAAAAACCACTTCATATGATGTTCTTCGTCGTGAGAGGAGTCGTAGAAATTAAAAGCGAAAGTGCTATGGACGTGAACGTGGAAAAAACCTGTGAATTGGGATGTTTCTATGGAGAAGAACTTGCACATTGGGTTATAACTTGGGTATCACACCAGACCTTTCCTACCAAACTACCTTTGTCACCTGATTCTGCGCTATGCCCCTACCATGGTGGTTCTGTGAAAATACTTGCTCTCAAAGCGACGACTTGAAGAGTGTACTCTCTGATTTCACCCTCCCTACAGATTCCGATCAGCCTCGGGACTGGTTGACCATCCTAAAGAATGTAAGTTCCTCTGGATGAAGAGAACCAGACCTTTCTCTCTCTCTCTCTCTCTCTCTATATATATATATATATTAATCATAATATTTCTAATTTGTAGGTGGAAAGGCTTGAGACTATGGATGAGGAAGTTTTGACAGAAATATGTGGGTATCTTGAGCTCAGAACTTATGAAGATGCGTACATTATTCAAAAGGATAAACTAATCGAAATGATGTTCTTCATCATGAGAGGAGTTGTGTCAGTGACAGACGGGAGCTCGAAACATTACCGCAATGAAGGAGGACGTCCAAATCACAGTGGAGATGACCTCATAGAACATTGGCTACAATCTAAATCTACCAGCGTTCCTGCCAAATTGCCCACCTCTCCTTTTAGTTTTTGGGCCATTGGTGAAGTTGAAGTTCTGGTTCTTAAGGCCGAGGACATGGCAAAGGTTCAGCCTGGTGATCATATTCGTTAGTATTATGTGCAAATAATGAATTGTCTTTATATTATATTCCTGCTTATGTACATACGTAGTTTCCTTGTCTGAAGCTTGTTTGTTTGTAAGTTGTTTGGATTTCCAGTTAATGAACGATTGATCAAATGATGCTAGATGCATATACGCACTGATCCGCTCCGCTTCTTGGGAAGAGTTGCTAAGTTTGCTCTGCTTTGAGAGAATAAATAATTGATACAACTATTTGGGTGCTTGTTTACACGTGATTTATATTTATTATTATTTTTTTAAGTGTTAGTCAATAAGCAACAAGAAAATTATGTATGTTGAGAGAATCTCTGTTTTCTTGGTCTTTCATTTGTGTTTATAGTATGACATGATGACGGTTGCTGTGGGCACAAGTCTTGCTGCTGCCAATTGCCTCTCATTGGGTTTGGGTAGGTATGTCGAGATGTTCAAGGGGCAATTAGTGAGGGATTTTCCTCTAATTACAACAAAATAATGGTCCATAAACCAAATCCATATGTAATATTTGCGCATGTGTGAAACCAATTTCCCAGATAATGTAAAATAAAAGAGTTTTTAAAATGAGATACTAGAAGTTTGTTTGGAACCAGATAATACGAGGTTTATTTACTTTGTTTTTTTTTTTTTTTTTGCACAATTAACAAAAAAACAAAAAAGTTCCTAACAAAAACAACAAAAACAGCAACAAAAAACAACAACAAAAGTTCCCAATTATATGCTCCGACCTTTGATTTGTTTGGTCACTGGCACAATTAACATGTTCGCAATGAGTTCCTATAAAAAACAACAACAAAAGTTCCCAATATGAAGTTGCTTCCTCATTCACACTAGTAGGAAGAGTTGCTCGGTTAACTATATATTAAGAAAAAGTCAACCAAAAAAAAAAAAAGAGTTGCTCGGTTATTACTCTTGGCAACCGAGTCCGCTGAGGCAACAGGTGATGTTGAAGCCCTTGCTCTCATGGTTAGCGACGTCGCGAGTGTGGTCTTTAAATTCGAAAGGCAATATATGTTTGAGGATAACCACTTGAAGAAAATTTTAGGTTATCTGCAATTAGGAGTTGTGGGAACAACCACATGTAGAACATTTAGTGCGAAAGAAGTTGAGGAGGCAACAAACAATTACCATGTAAGTAGGATCATTGGTAATTAACTAAAACTTTTGCTTTGGTTTGAAAGGACGAATTTATTATAAAAAGACTCGGAGAAGTTTATTATAGATTATTGTTTTAATATGAAATTTATTATAGATTACTGTTTTCCCTTCCAAGTTCCAACTGTCATGTTTAAGGTCTTAGTCAATTAGCAACCTGCAAACGTTTGAAATCTTAATTATTTGCCTTTTGTCTTCTTTGGTGTTCCTAGGATGCCTATCAATGTTTTCCTAGTCCCACATTAATTAATGGAACTCCATAAAATATGGTTTTTGACATAATTGCACAATATCAATATAGAAAAATCAAAATCCAGACTCATTGTGTCATCAAACATTCAAAACATTACAACAGTGAGAGTAATTTGGCACACTTTTTATGATCTCACGTGGTACCAACTCAGAATAACCAATTAGATATCATTCAAATAGCCTCATTCTCTTAATCATTAATTTAGTCAAATTTAATTCAATGGTTAATTTGGTTCAATTTAATCCAAACGGTTAATTTGGAACACTTGAGATATCATTCGAATATTCTCATTCTCATATATTAATTAACGAAGGTCTATACCTACCAATAGCAACCTTTTTTTTTTTTTTTGTTGGTGAACATACACCAACCTTTCCCTCCTCTGTTTGTCCTCTGTTTTTTTCCCCCCTCTGTTTGTCCTCTGTTTTTTTCTCTGTCAAACCAAACAATGTTGCTCCCTTTATTGGCATTTGGATACTTCTCATACACCTTTCGCACGTGACGTGAGTGCATGCATTGTGGCTGCCAATTGTATTCCTATATGCTAGTTGTTTTGCCTTATCGAGGGAAAGTAGTCCAGCTCCTTATAAGCTCATGCTAAGTCTCTTGTTAAGTCTCTTTGTAACTTTAGAATGTCCTGTGCTCTTTGTACATAAATTCCTTACTGCTGGATTTGTCACAAACTCCAGTGTAAGAACTTGCTTTGGGCAAATTATGGTCATTCCCCAACCTTACTCTTGGGAATTTGAACATGTGTATATGCAAAATTATATGTTTTACAGTTTATTATCAAGTTCTTGACCAATTAATACCTATTCAACATTTGTTTCTATTGAATTTATATAATAAAAATCCAAGTAGCTTTTCTTCTTGCTAAAATATGAATATGGTTTGAATGTATTAGGTTATCTTTATTCTTCTCCATAAGGAGGTATATATAAGAGTTTACATGTGCTATACAAGGAATTAGATACAGCAAAGAATTAGAAAAGTATCTCATAATTATACAATGATTTATCAACTATATAAAAATAGGAAAGTAAATCCCTTAATTAATCAAGGAAGTAAATCTCCTTGATTAATTAGGAGACTCACGTCAACACTTTATGTGTGCGAGTCGGGGAAGTAGGGCGCTTAGGGTTCAGTTTCAAGTTTCAACAAAAGCAAGAATGATACGTTTTACAGTTTGATTTATCTGTGGATGAAGATGAATCAAGTTGATGTATATTTTGTCTACCTGAGATGATAGCCTTAAGTTGGCGGTACTCGATGACCTATAAAATATGTCATTTCAAAGTCATGCAATCATGTTGAGATGTTCAAACCACGATTAATGAGGGATTTTCCCCTAATCACAACAAAACATGACAACTAGTACAGCAATCACAATTATTTTTTGTGGCCAAGCATTTGAAAATGTTTTTTTTTTTTTTTAAACAATACATTTTTTAGTATAACAACTAGTACTGCAATCAATGAATTCAAACAACTTGCCAGGATGAAATATTATTATATTTTCAACTACTGCATGGGTTGAAGTCAATTCTATTAACAGCGGTTATTGCATCTACTTCTATCTACCATTCTTATAACTTGACTTCATCAGTTGTAGAAAATTTGAGATCTCAAATTTGGTTCCATAAGGGAGCTGCTCCGTCATTTGCAAATTCCAGAATTCTTTCAAGTGTTTCTGCCCAAAAAGAAAAAGAAAAGGAAATAAGAGTTTGAGTTGTGCATGGCGGCTACGGAAGTGAACGTTGCAAGGTTAGTTTCTCCGACTTTAACATGCACCATTTTCATTTTTTTCCTTTCTTAAACAAAAGTTCTTATATATATATATATATGCAAATTTCACATGCTTATAAAGAAAGAAGTTCTTTACTTATCAGATTTCTTCCGTCTCTCTCTTAATAAAGATTTTGTTACTTGGGAACCTTAACTGTTTTCTTCTTTTTGTCTTGCTCAGCATTGCAGATGACCCGAATTCAAAGACGATAACGGAAAATTCTGCCCCGAAATATGTACAAAAGTGGAATTTCATGTTTATAACATCATGTGTGTTTGCCGTTTCACTGGATCCTTTGTTCCTCTACGTTCCTATCCTTAACTACGATATGAAGTGTCTGAGGTTGGACAACAACTTGAAGATTACAGCTCTTGTCTCACGATCGGTCACAGATCTGTTTTATATAGCAAATATTGTCTTTCAAGTTTACAGATATAAGATTTGTTCAAACTTAATCAAACTATTTCTTCCCGGAAGTTGGTCGTCCAAGTTAGCTGAACTAAGGAAGATATGGCAGTCATACATCATAGTTGACATTTTAGCTATTCTTCCTCTTCCACAGGTATGAGAAGCCCTTTAATCTAGACTAGAGTTAATTATTTTTCCAATCTCACTGTTTTGTCTGCGTGAAATTATATATATAAATAGTTATTCTCTCATTTGAATGTTCGCTCATTATTATTGTGTGAATGTCAATGTAAATATAGACAAAGCAAGAATGGGTAGTATAAAATACATGGTGTACGCACGGTAATAATATCTCATATAGGAGAATTTATGTATATATATATATATATATATATTAATTTCAGTATAAAAGCATAAGAGATTAGGACCACCTGCGATGCTACTGACCAATGAAATGTGATATTGACCCCAAAAAGTATAAAATATGAAATGCAATTGACCAAATGAAATGTGATATTGACCCCAACAAGTATAAAATCTGAAATGCAATGTTGTATTTGAATTTAGGACAGTCAATATTTTATCTCACGATATGTTGTTAATATTATTGCAATGTGTACCCCAGGTGATAATTCTCATTTTCTTTTCAAAAATGAGGGCCTCAAGATCTTTAAGGAAGCTTATGAACTTTCTTGTTATGGTGCAATATGTACCACGAGTTCTTCGCATCTACTTGTCATGCAAGAAATCCAAAAAACCTTTCAAAGGACATACCGCATTATGGGTTAAAGGTTTACTCAATTTTTTCCTATACATCCTTGCTAGTCATGTAAGTTTCAACATCATAAATTATTTAAAAACTTCTTTTTATGAGAACTTATTAGCGTTATTTAACATTTTCTCATAGCTAACTTGTTGAGTTCTTTAGGTACTTGGAGCTTTTTGGTACTTTTTTGCTGTTCAACGAATGACAAGTTGCTGGCAACATGTATGTCAATATGAAAATGGATGTGGCCCTAGTACTTTTAACTGTCATGATCACCATACATTGAGAAATATTACGGTTCTAGATAATTTATGCCCTATAAATTCATCAAATACAACTCTCTTTGATTTTGGTATATATCTAAGTGTCCTTCAGTCGGGAATATTGTGGTCAACAAACTATCCACTGAAGTTTTCGAACAGTTTTTGTTGGGGCTTGCGGAATTTGAGGTTTGTACATGTGAAACCCTTTTGATCTTGGCAGATTGAGCTATACTATTACAAATAAATAAAAGTCCAAATTTGTGATCCATTTCTTTTTCCAGTTCTCTTGCTTCAAATCTTGAGCCGAGCTCCAATACATGGGAAATCCTCTTTGTGGCTTGTATTTCTATAATCGGCTTGCTACTATTTGTATATCTCATTGGGAATTTGCAGGTTTGGTGCGGTGAATATTTTTATATATAAAGTTTTCTTTAAGTTTAAAGCTCCTCATGATCTTTTCTTTTCTCATTTGAGTATGGCTGGCTTTTGGGATATATAAAAATGCAGAATTAATGAGGCTTAACCTTGTTGTTGTGAAATAGACATATGTGCTGTTAGATACTGAAAGATTAGAGTCGCACAGACGCAAGATGAGACTTGAACGGAAGATGAAAGCAAAAGGCCGAGATGTAGAATTATGGTTATCTAAAAATGGCACTCCCCTGCGTAGAAAGCCGGATATCATGGAAAAGGTACGACTAGAACTTGAAGAAAACTGGGATATTGATGTGGATCAGGAAATCCTCTCTATTCTTCCCCGGGAACTTCAAGACTATATCGAAACTTGCAAGCCCTTGAGTAGGCTGAAGAATGTAGAGGTTCGTACAAACTCATCGCTTTAGTATATATTTTTTCACAACAATTATCCATCCTAGCTTAATTACTTATTAGATTTCTAATTGGTGGTTACTTTTATTAAACACTGCATCTAAACCTAGGTGCCACCATTTCGAAACATGGATGAACAAGTTTTGATAGAAATCTCAAAGCATCTTAAGCCCAGGAGTTATACTAATAATCAAATCATTATTAAAGAGGATCAACCACTTGAAATGATGCTTTTTGTCGTGGACGGACGTGTAATCATTAAAAAGAAAGATTGTTCCAGTAAGTTCCAACGACGTGCCGGACATCTGTATGGAGAGAAACTTCTAGTTTGGCCATCATGGACGTCCTTCCATGAGGGGACAAGACCTTTAGCAACCGAGTCTGTTCAGGCCATTGATGATGTTGAAGCCCTTGTTCTCTTGGCCAGCGACATGGTCAGTATACGCTCTAGATTCAGGTCAGATTTCGATAAGTTGAAGATGAGTCTCAGTCAAAGTCAACAAACGGATTCGCATTGGGAGCTTTTGACTTGTGACAAGGTGACAATGCTACAACAAGTAAGTTCCTCTCTCCTTAGGAAGACATAAACCTATACAGATACAGTAATAATGATGTTACTTATTCGATTTATATATTATTTTGTCTTTATATTTGTTAAAATATCTACCTCTAGGTGCCGAAGCTTCGAGACATGGATAAACAAGTGTTGAAAGCAATGTCTGAACATCTTCAATCGAACGTCTATGGACACAACGTCAACATTGTTCAAGAGTACCGACCACTTAACATGATGTTCTTCGTCACGAGGGGAAAGGTAATAAATGATGAGACCGGTCGTGCAGGAAATATTTTTGGAGAAGAACTTGTTGAGTGGGTACTGGATAAGTCTTTTCCTGAGATACTACCCTTGTCGACCTGTACTGCTAAAGTAGACTCAAACGATGCTGAATTCCTCGTTCTAACGGCAGAAGTCTTGAAGAGTTTAGCCTCTGATAACTTCGTGTCACATTTCAGCAAGATCGCCTCTCCGTTAGATCTTTTTACTTTTGTTCGGTTGACTAGGCTAAAGAAAGTAAGTTGCTCCATCTCTCTGTTTGGAACTTAATGAAGAACACATCACTCTAAACCCATGATCATCCTGTCTTTTAGAATTCCTTCATATATTCTTTTTAATTAACAATTTATGTCTAATTCTAGGTGGAAATATTTCGAGAAATGGACAAACAAGTGTTAGAAGCAATCTCTGAGCGTCTATACACCATGACCTACCCTTTTGCAAACACCCCTATCATTCCAGAGAAAAAACAACTTAAAATGATGTTCTTCGTTGTGCGCGGAGTTGTAAACATTAAAAGCGATAGCACTATTGAAGGGCCAAAAACCTGTCAAATGGGAGGTTTCTATGGAGAAGAACTTGCACATTGGGTCACAACTTGGGTATCACATAGCTCCTTTCCTGCCAAACTACCTTTGCCAACTGGTTCTGCGGTAAGCGGGCCCCATGGTACTGTTGAAATCCTTGCTCTCAGTGCCGACGACTTGAAGAGTGTACTCTCAAAATTCAGATCGAATTTCACCAGTGAGAGCACCCTCCTTACATATTCTCAGTCGGAGTCTTTGACTCGGGACCCATTGACTATAGTTAAGAATGTAAGTTTGTCGACATGCGTGCAACAAACTATGATTTGTAGGAAAGTAGAATATCTCCTTACATATATCCACTTATTCTATTTTAATAGATTATATGATATGTTACTTATTATATTTCTAATTCTCTCTCTTTGCTTCAACAAACATGGTAACCAATCCTAGGTGGAAAGACTTAAAACTATGGATGAGAAAGTGTTGAAAGAAATATGTGAGCATCTTAGGCCCAGAAAGTATGAAGATGAGGACATTATTCAACTGAATAAACCAATGGAAATGATGTTCTTCATCGTGAAGGGAGTTGTTGCGGTGACAAACGAATACTGGAAACATTACCGCAATGAAGCAGAACGTTCAAATCACAGTGGAGACGACCTTATAGAATATTGGGCGCGATCTAAATATACCGTCTTTTTTGCCGAGTTGCCCTTATCTCCTTTTAGTTTTCGGGCCATTGGTGAAGTTGAAGTTCTGGTTCTTATGGCTAATGACCTGGCTAAGGTTCAGCCTCGTCGAAGTGCACCTATAATCGATTGTTCAATTATTCAAGTTTATTAGCAATTTTGTTCTGGGCTTTGTAACTGTTAGAATGCCATGTGCTCTCTGTACATGAAATTCTTCCCTGTCCAAACGCACCGCATATCTCCTTCCGTTTTAAGAACTTTGCCCCTGGCTCTTTTCTCGACATGTGTCACTCATTTATTTATTTATTTTTATACAAATGATATTTAAAAAAAGAGGAATTTGAATACAAGATTCAAGTGCATGAATAACTGCTCTTATAACAATGACTTACTTGTTTGGATCAAAATCAAATCCAATGAAAACAATTGCCAATGCTCAAGCTAGCCCTATGAGGATGGATGTGAGGTATGTGATTAGTTGGATCGTTAGCAACAATATTTTGAGGGTTAAGTTAGGATTTTTTTTGTTTTTAATTGATGAAATAAATTTCTGCAACTTTTTTTTGTTTACATAAATAGTACTAGACCTCTCCCGTTCAATTTTTTTATATTACCATTTTTATGATTTTTTTTTATAAAAAAAAATTATCAACAAGAGAGAGAGAGAGAGAGAGAGAGAGAGAAATTAGAGTTATATCTTTAACATAAGAAATACTATTAAACCAAAAAGTTACTTGGACCTTTTTAATCTCTAATTTACACACCTTGCACTGGATGTATACCCAAGGACACCTGACTTTCTAACAAAAAAAAATAGGACATCTGACTTGAAATAGCAAAAATTCTTTTTTCTTTTCAGTCGAAAAGGCATAAAATTGCAGGATACCAAGTTAAAATTAACCCTATTTATAAATTACCTTCCAAAATTTATAGTCAAGTTGTTGACCAAAACGTATTCTAAACTCTTTTCTTATTTGAGGAACTAAACTTTTATATTGAATTAATTTGAAAGAAATACAAGTAGGTTTTCTACATGTACATCTCATGTTGAAAGGTTCAAGCGGGAAACTTGTTCTTGTAGATTCGAAATCAGAAAATGGTCCTCAAGTGGAGCAAATATGTTAGATAATTGGGCCCACTGGTTGTGTAAGGCGCTTTTCAGCGGGAGAGTCACAAATCCAAAATTAGAGTTCTATGGCCCGAAATTACTCCCAACGCTTGTATACAATGGGCCCACATTTGATGGAGCACAGTGGTGAAGCCCACTAGTCCACGTGATAGCTGGCCCCTTATTTTGTTTTCTTTGATGCAATGCGGGGCCCGCCACTATACAATTGTCGCACACTTGAACGGTCATTGTTATTGGACTGTTGCAATCTAAGGGTACAAATTCAATTTTTCCCATTTTTTTAATAAAAAAACTTTGTGTCTATTTTCAATCGACGACCTTAATTGAATCTAATGATATTTAACGGTAAAAAGAATATCCAAGGCCAAAAGGTTGATATTAGTTAATGATTTTTTTTTATCACAAAACGTCCATGACGTTTACGAAATTAGCAGATTGCATCTTTAAATAAGTTTTTTTTTTTTTTCACTCATAGTCAGTCTTTTATTTGATAATAAGTTGAGAATGAGGAACTATTTAAGAGCATCTATATTAACGTTAGGGACTATGAGTGATACAAAAAAACTTGGGGTCAGATGAGCTTTTGGGGAGCTACAGTAATTACTGGATGCAATCTGATAATTTTGTAAACGTCAGAGACGTTTTGTGATAAAAAGCCTTAGTTAATTTATATCATATTCAACCCCAAAAATCATTCCTAGGTCTATATACCCACCCATTTGTTCATAATTCGTGCCTCTATCTTTTATAATCAAATTCAATTATATTTTTATAATTGATAACTTTTAAAATGAAAATGTTCATAAAACTAAATTTTAAAAAATGTAAACAAAGATTAATTCCATAAAAGTTCATAAAAAAATTTGAGTTTAAGACAAAATACGAGTTTATTGGAGTTGAGTACAAGTCAATCTTACGAGGCTCGCCCCCTTTAAAAGTAAAGTTTGAAAAATAAGTTACTAAAAAAAATATATATATTAAGACACAATACGAGTGTACGTGATATTGATGCAAATTTACCCTTCTAAATCAATGGTTATGGGCTATTTGTGCTCCAAAGTTCATACTCTGTTGAGCACTCGTCGCTTTAATTTGGATCCTAATCGGAAGGATAATTGCACAAAGCTGTGAAACTAAATTATATTGAATCTTCTTAAAGCTACGTATAGATCCATTTGTATATTGAATTATCTAATATGACTCTGTAATGATGATGATGAATTGCACCAACTTGCCAAATAATGTGGTAAAATTGTTTTTTAAAATTGCGAGTCGCCATCGTCATCTTCAACTTCATTTGTGGTGATTTTGATGTTGTCTACTGATGTGATTTTAAAACGTCTATGTCTTTGTCGCGGTGTGTTTCCTTCCTCCTCAACTAGGTTGGTGGGCTCAATGGTTAAATAATATATTGAAGAGATAAGGTGCACTGCACTTTGTAGGAAAGTTTGGTCGAGCAGAAAAACGTACATGTTTTCCGAATGAGGTTAATTATTACTATTATTTTCAGAAGATGTTCGGAATCTTTGATTTTTCGTTCACTTTAGACACAATTATTAGACACAATTATTAGCCACAGTCAGCCGCCTCTGATTCATTGCACTCGGAGGAAGAGTAGTAGGTGACAAGGTTTATCAAATGTCTGCTACACTGAGTCTCTCACATTTCTATTTTATAGAGCAATTATTGTTGATCTAAACTCTAGTGTTAATTATTTTTCCCAATCTCATTGTTTTGCGTTAGTGTATGTATATAATATGTTGGAGTTTCAATTGAGAGATTTTTTCAAGTACGATTATTTGAGGGATATTTTTGTAGAACAACTCATATTATTTTTCTAAGATAAGAATTGTAAAATGTTTAGGTATTCATTCAAATTTAATTCTAGCAAAAAATCACTTGAATTCGAAAATCAATTGAACACCCAATTAAATAGTTGTTATTTTAGTATTTTCTTCAAGCACCACATTTATCTAATTGAACACTCAATCAAATATTTATCGTTCACAGAAATAATCTATAATTAGATACTTAAAAAAATAAAAGATTCATAAATAAAATTTGTAATCGACCCCACAATGTGTCGTTAGGAAGGACATATCATTACTTGCTCCCCCAACCATGAAAACTTTATCCATGGAAATTCATTTTTCCTTATTTATGTTCTGCTGGCTCACTCACTTTCTGCCATAAAAAAAAAAGGCTCTCCTTTTCTTGCCCATGGAGCCCAGGTGCTTTAAAGAAGATTCAAAACGAGAGCATCTACCATTCTCATAACTTGACTTCAGTTTGCTCCCATCAGTTGCAAATTCCACTAGCAAGATCAGATTCAGTTTCTGGAAAAAGAAAAAAAGACCAAAAAAAATAAAAAAGGTTTGAGTTTATATGGCTTCGGCTCCAGGTGATTTAGAGAAAGCTGAAGCAAGGTTAGTTTCTCTATATACTTACGAGTTTCAAATGCATGCCTCAAATTCAACTTTTTTCCTTTCTTACAAAAATAAATGTTTTTAATTATATTCTTATTGATCTAATAAAATTCTTTTGGTGTTTTGATGACATGCTAAAGTCATTGCATTGCAATAAACTTTAATTCTATCCTGTATGCGTAATTTTATGTTCTTTGTGTCTTGGCCAGCAGAACAGATTATCCAAATTCAAACCAGACAACGGAAAATTCTGACACGAGAGACGGAGATGTGAAAAATTCAAAAAATGCAGCACGGTTGACTAAAATATTTATAACATCATGTGTGCTTGGCGTTTTGCTGGATCCTTTGTTCCTCTACATTCCTCTCCTCAACTACGATTTGAAGTGTCTGAGGTTGGACAACACCATAAAGATTATCGCTCTCGTCTCGCGATTGTTCACTGATATATTTTATGTAGGCAGAATTATTTTGCAAGTTTGTAGATTTGAAAATTGTTCGCCTTTCGTCAATCGTATTCTTCCCGAAAGTTGCTCCTCCAACGTAATAACATCACTCATCAAATGCTTTCGTGAGTTATTACCTGAAGTAACTGAAGTTCATAAGAAGGAATATCTAATACCAAGTATAACTAAAGAGATATGGGAGTCGTCCATCATAGTTGACATTTTAGCTATTCTTCCTTTTCCACAGGTACGAACAAAAGCCCTTTGATATCTCGACTCTAGATCCAGTAGTTAACTGCTTTTCCAATCTCACTGTTTTTGTTTTTGCTTTTCAAATCTCACTGTTTTTGTTTGCATGGAATGCCATATATATGTATATGAAATTTCTCAAATAAGTTTATTTAAGGACATCCTTGTAAGACTCATTTTGTATTGTATTTCACTAATTCAAACATTATATTTTGTAGATATTCATTTAAAGATCATCATCTTTTCAAAAATCACTTGAATTCGATATCATTTGATCACTCAATTGAAATGTTGAAATTTTTGTACTTTCTTGAAGCACCGTATTAATTAATTTTGTAGGACACAATTGGATGTCGAAACGGTTTCCGATTTGTCTAATTTTTTGTAAGGATGATCTATGGATGTAGACTTAAAAAATAGATAGTTTGGATCGTTGAAAAAAAATTCGTATGAGACCCTAAATTATGTCACCATAAAGATTGAAAGACTTTATCGATTATTATAATGATAGAAAGACCAAGTAATCAACACTTTGGTGGCTGTAAGTACCCATTTCAACCAAATTAGATGACATTCTGAATAGTGGCCAAGTTAGGATTTCACATTAGAGGGGGTCTTTTATAAAATTTGTCTCCTCTTCATAATTATTAGGAATTTCATATTTTAAATTTGGTTAAATACTAATTTTATCATTTGCACTATTAAAGACTTAAAAAATTAATCATTTTATATTCCAACAGATAAAAGAAATGGAGAAAAAAAAGTTCATAAAGCACAATATTAAGGTACCCAACTCATACATGAAAAAAAAAAATGGGGAAAAAAAATCACAAAATTTTAAATAAAATATTAAAACTTTAGGAGTTTTTAGTGCAAATATCATAAACTAACCTAGAAGATTTAAGAGAGATGTGTTGAAGGGAGATCAAGACATTTTCTGGTTTATATGTATACAAAAAGAACATAATATATTATTTTATTTTAGGGTAAATATCCTAAAATTAATCTAATATATATTATTATATTATATATCATATATAATATACAAATAAAAGAGGTAAAAATGGAATGGGGGTCTGGGACCACACTAGTGCCATGTTGGGTCCGCCCCTAATTTTGACTATGTTTGATTGAATCGAAGAAGAATACCTTTATTATGAAGACTGGGCGTCATCTCTGCTATTTCGATTTCAACAAAAGAAAACTAGGGTTAATTTTAATTAGAATGCTAAACTTTCACCCTTAAGGCATATTTGTCTACGCACTCTCAAATTTAACAATTATGTATCATAATCTTATTAATTTTTTGCAATCTAGTTTATGCATTAACTTCACTAGCGAAATTTCCGTTAATTGCCCACGTGACAGACTTGTGACCTACTTATTCACTTCTTTCAATGCTAGTTGAAGGGTATTTCAGACAATTGATGTCAAATGGGTTTGGGTGGGATTTTTTGTGTCAAATGGGTTTGGGAGAGAAGACACCAATAATTGCCCGAAAATACTTTTCAAATGGCATCAAAAGAAACGAATAGGTGGGACTTACCCTTGCCACGTAGGCAATTAAAAAATTTTTTGACAGTAAAGTTAATGTTGGAACAATATTTCAAAAACTTAATAAGATTAGGGTACATAATTGTTAAAATTGCAAGGGCAAACATGCCTTAAGGGTGAAAGTTCAAGATACTAAATTGAAATTAACCCATAAATCTGTCTATTTTTCCCATTCATATTTGTGTGATTTTGTAAAACTGAGAAAAGTATTAGAAAATAATTGAGAAAAGTATTAGAAAATAATTGATTTGGTTGACGAAAGGCAGACATCCTGGCGAAGAAAAGGATACTGTATTGCAGTAGGTTCTTGTCAGTTAGGAATTTTTTTTCCTCTAAAAAATCATTATGACTTTTGAACTAATTAATAAATCCAGATCATTAGTGATGATATGACGCTGCCATGTCACTTGGGATCCAATTGTCAGGTCACTGGATAAACAAATTTAGTATCTCTAGCATTACTCTAATTTAATATTTTGTCTCATGATATGTTGTTAATAGTTGATATTAACATTGCAATGTGTCCAGGTGGCAATTCTCATTTTCTTTCCAAAGATGAGGGTCTCAGGATCTTTCGGGAAGCGTATTATGAATTTTCTTGTTATGGTGCAATATGTACCACGAGTTCTTCGCATCTACCTATCATGCAAGAAAGCTAGAAAACCTTTCAAAGGACAAATCCCATTATGGCTTAAAGGTTTACTCAATCTTTTCCTCTACATTCTCGCTAGTCATGTAAGTTTCACTTTTATCGTAATTTATTTAATTTTAAAAAATTCGCTTTCTTTAAATGAAGGATCATATTTTTCTCAAAAGTTCAATCTAACAAGCTTGTTGTTTCTTTAGGTGCTTGGAGCTTTTTGGTACTTTTTTGCTGCTCAACAAATGATAAGTTGCTGGGAACATGCATGTCGATATGGAAATGGATGTGGTGCTATTACATTTAATTGTCATGATCACCAAACATTGAAAAATATTACGGTTCTAAATGATTTCTGCCCAATTAATCCTCGAGATACAACTCCACCATTTAATTTTGGCATATACCTAAATGTCCTTCAGTCAGGTGCATTGTGGTCAACAGACTATCCCCTGAAGTTTTTGAACAGTTTTTGTTGGGGCCTGCGAAATTTGAGGTTTGTACATGTGAAACCAACGTATACATTGATGCTGTTTTTTAACTAGAGAGAAATGGTTTTAGATTTCCTTACATTGAGCATTTGAGATTTGTATATATTATGTATTCTGATCCATTTCATGTTTGCAGTTCTCTAGCTTCAAATCTCCAACCGAGTTTCTATACATGGGAAATCACCTTTGTAGCTTTTATATCTATAATCGGCTTGATACTGTTCGTATATCTCATTGGAAATTTGCAGGTTCGTACGGTGTATAAAAAGTTTTCCGTAAGCTTAAAGCTCCTGATTTGATATTCTCTCTCTCTCTCTCTCTCTCTGGAGACAAAAAGCTTCAATTGAGGGAAAATCTTATGGGATCCATTCGCATTATATATATATATATATACTAACCCCTTATCACACACTCATGTGTGTGTCTTTTGCTTTATATATATATATATATATATTTAATTTTCTATAACAATTATAATTAGAACTAATGAACTGAACCTTGTTGTTGTGAAATAGACCTACGTGCTTATAGATACTGAAAGGTTAGAGTCGCACAGACGCGAGAATAAACTTAAACGGAAGCTTACAGAAAATGACCGAAAAGTAGAATCATGGTTATCTGGCCATGGCATCCCCCTTAGTAGAAAGCAAAAGATCATGGAAGAGATAAAAAGAGAGCTTGAAGAAAACTCGGATTTTGATGTGGTTAGGGAAATCCTCTCTATTCTTCCCCTCGAAGAAATCAAAAGTTGCAGCCCGTTGAGTAGGCTGAGGAAGGTAGGTTCATCCCAACGCATCATATTTAAATTTTCACCACCATTATTCGTACCCAATGATGATATATATTATATTTTTAATTGCTGATTATTTTTCTCAAATATTTCTAGGTGCCACTACTTAAAGACATGGACGAAGGAGTTTTGGTAGAAATCTCTGAGAAGCTTCATCCTGAGAAGTATACTCCTGGAAAAATCATTATAAACAAGGATGAAACACTTCAAATGATGCTTTTCATTGTGGACGGACGCGTAATCATTGAAAAGACAGATGGTTCTCAGTTGGAACATCTAGGCCCAGGAGATTTTTATGGAGAGGAACTTCTAGTTTCCCCATTGTGGACCTCCTCTAGTGATGCAAAACCCATAAACCAGTCTGTTCAGGCCATTGATGATGTTCAAGCCCTTGTTCTCTTTGTCACAGACATGGCGACCTTGAGCTTTAGTTCCAGGCGGTATATCAACGAGTTGCGCATGGTGGTAACTATTCTTCAGAAAGTAAGCTCCTCTCTATTTAGAAGATATATAAAAGATGAATAACTGGATTCGCACCTTCCATCCTAACTAGCTACTAATATACAATGATGTTACTTATTTAATTTATATAATGTTCTCTTTATGTTTGAGAAATTAATAATGTGTCAAATCCTAGGTGCCAAAACTTCAAACTATGGATAAACAAGTATTGAAAGCAATGTCTCATCATCTTTCTCCGGTTAGCTATAAACGCGACGACTATATTGTTCGAGAGAACCAACCAGTTAGTAGGATGTTCTTCGTCACGAGGGGAGAGGTAACAAAAAATGAGAACCCTCTGGAAGCAAATTTTATTGGAGAAGAACTTCTTGAGTGGGTATTGGATAAGTCTTTTCCTACCATATTACCCTTGTCGACCTGCACTGTTAGAGTAGTCTCAAATGATGCCGAAGTCCTCATTTTGAAGGCCAGGATGTTGAAGAATGTAGTCTCTAAGTTCATGAAGCATTTCAGCAATTTCTCCTCTCTCTCAGATATCCGGTTAACTTGGCTAAAGAAAGTAAGTTGCTCCATCTGCAGTACTAACTTTTAACCAATTTGCTTTATATTTTTCTTAACTGACAATGTCACATCTATCTAATTTTAGGTGGAAATCTTTCAACAAATGGATGAACAAGTGTTGGAAGCAATATGCAAGTGCCTTAAGCACATGAACTTCAATGTTGCCAAACGCCATATTCTTCAAGAGAAAAAACCACTTAAAATGATGTTCTTCGTCATCCGAGGAGTTGTATTAATTGAAAGCGATAGTGCTTTGGAAGTGAACGTTAAAAACACCTGTGAAATAGGAAGTTTCTATGGAGAAGAACTTGTACATTGGGTTACAACTTGGGTACACAAGTCCTTTCCTGCCAAACTACCTTTATCACCTGGTTCTGCGCTATGTAGTGTGCGTGGTGGTCCTGTCGAAATACTTGCTCTCAAAGCCGACGACTTGAAGAGTGTAGTCTATGAATTGAGGTCGAAATTCATCACGGAAACCACCCTGCCTACAGATTCTGATCAGCCTCGAGAACTGACCATCCTAAAGAATGTAAGTTCCTCTGGATGAAGAGAACCTGACCTATATATATATATTATATCCTATATATTTTAATCATTATTCTAATTTCTCCTTTGCCTTAAATAAATATGGTCTCCAATAATATCCTAGGTGGAAATCCTTAAGACTATGAATGAGGAAGTGTTGAAAGAAGTATGCAAGCATCTTACTGAAAAAACGTATAAAGATGAGTACATTATTATGAAGGATAAACAAATGGAAATGATGTTCTTCATCGTCAGCGGAGTTGTGTCAGTAACAAACGAGAGCTCGAAACATTACCTTAGAGAAGGAGAATGTCCAAATCACAGTGGAGATGAGCTTATACAACGTTGGGTGCGATCTAAATCTACCAGCGTTTCTGCCGAATTGCCCACCTCTCCTTCTAGTTTTTGGGCCATCGGTGAAGTTGAAGTTCTGATTCTTAAGGCCGAAGACTTGGCAAGTGTTCAGCTTGGTGATCGAATTGGTTAGTATTATCATGTATGTGCAACTAATTAATTAATTTTGTCGTGAGTTGTGCATATAATAACGGCATGTGTGTAGTAATAAGATGTTATCTTCCCACCGCGGCTACATGCCTGCTTATATACATACGTGCTTTCGTTGTCTGATTTCTAGTATTTGATGATCTTGGCAGGCTCTTGAGGAAATGGCAAGGAAGAGTGATGGTACGATTACTTGTCCAAGGACAGGTTTGGTTTGCAATTAAACAAATCTGGTGAAGGCATGTGTGTGTATTTATGTATGCAACCCCGCCTTAGTTGTGACCTTTGTTGGAAAAGATAAGGAGGTGGGGTAATTGGTTGTACATTATTGTGTGGAGGTGCCAAGGTAAGCACTCTTTTTTTTCAAATACCAAATTTTCCTCTTCTGGGGATTGTTTATTAGAAAAGAATTATTATTTTTTATTTTTGGTCGAAAATCATATCATTAAAAGAAGCCCTGGAAAAGGAACAAAAGCTGGTATCAAATTACTTATTAGGGAGGAAGACCAGAACTTTAGAAGCTAACTTCAACATTTTTTTGTTTAATTATCCAAGGCTTAGGCTTGAATTCAATATGTTTTTCATGAAACTTGCCAAAATTGAAATTCTCATTACATCACTAGCTAGCTAGCAACAAGACAATGAATTATATGTCGGCCATCATCATACAATACGAGTTCGGCGTTAATTTCGATTTGATTTTGCATCCCACTAGAACTATAGTAGAACCAAACAATTCATCATGTTCACGTCTGACATGAAGAAGTTGAGCGTTTGAAGATGACCCGAGAAAGTGGTCCCCGCGGTCTCTTTGGGAGGTGGAGATGGAAAGAAATTCAACTTAGCCAGTCCCTTAGCAGCTGAATAATCCCATGCCATAACCTCGAGCTTAATGGCCACTTCTCTCATGGAGGGCCTTTCATCCTGCAACCCTAGACAGCTTTTTAAGAGATCAACCACTTCTTGGCTATCTCCAAATTTTCCTCCGTGATTATTTTATCATCAAGAATTTGATCCAAGCGACCCAGCAAATATATATATATATATATATATATATATATTTAGTCCATGGTAAAGCGTTTAGGAGACGAACAAATTTATGAGAAGAAGACTTGGGTAGAAGACTAGAAGTCTGGAAGCCAACAACTTTCGCATTTCTTTTATTTATAATCCAAGCCTTGAATTAAAAATGTTTTTCATGAGGACTTGCAAAATGAAATTTGCTTTGGTTGGGAACGAGAAGACTTAGAAGTAGATCTAGTCTCGATGCTTGCTAGCTTTAACATATTTTATTAAAGCCTGGAATTAAAAATGTTTTTCATAAGAACTAGCTTGCACTGCAATTTATAAAATCACAAATCTTACCAAAATGAAATTTGCTTTGATTTGGGAGATGAACCAATTTAGTCAACAAGACTTGCAGAGAAGACCAGATTTTATTCTCAATGCTAACATAACTTTTTTTTAAAAAAAAAAAAATCCAAGTCTAGAATTAAAATGCTTTTTTTTTAAATTTTTTTTTATTGCGATTAACTCATACTGGAATTAAAAGCAAACCAAAAGGTAGAGAATAGTGAAATATTTAAAATATCAGCTAATTTCATTGGTTAATGCAAATCTTAAAAATTAAAATTATTAATTAAATGAAGAGAATATGATAAATTCACACTTTTTCATATTAACATAATAACTGGTTTTTATTTTACTCCATGAATAATATCTAGTTCGCTAAATAAAATTTGCGTTTATTTTTATGGATAATTAAAAGTTTAGGGGGAGATTGAAGTAAAATTTGCTTTTCTTTAACAATTTGTGGCATTCTCTTCTCAACTTCTCGTGTGCGGTGAAAACTGGTACGTGGGGTTATTGGAAATTATGGTCTTGTAAATTGTACGTTCCAATCTTGTAGTTACTACCGGGGGGTCATCCATATAATTATTCTATTACTTCTCATGTCCAACATTAAAAATTATCCAGAAAACCATAGTGCAGTGAAGCTGAAAAAGAAAGGAAAATCATTATAAAAAAAATAGTTACAACACATTAAAGGATTCTTTGCCAGATAGAGTTCAAGAGGATGAACAGAAAGTTAAAGTCACTACAATATTGTTGGGTATATATGATAGCTGAAGCCAACTGGAATTGTTGAGCTGGCAGTGGTTAGTTCAGTGTTAGATGGTTAGGCTGTTACGCAACAGTTTTAGAAGTTCGTTAAGAGCTTAAGAACAAGTGTATAAATACTCTAAGAAACCTTGTAAGGATTTATAAGGATCTCACATTATTAGAACTTCAGCGTCTAACCTAAAACTAAACCAATCCTAATGCATCAAAGACTATGCTCTCATGCAATACCCAAAGTTCATATACGACTACATATGTTCATGCAAAACTGTGAACAAATCATGCACTTCAATTCATAAGTAAATGAGCAAAGATCACAAACCTTGTTTTACACAGTTGTTCCGACTGCCGAAAATCTTCTATTCACCGGAAATCACCTCTCTCAAGCTCAACTTTCGCTCTCAAATACCAAGTGTTCCCTCAAGCATAACCCTTCACCTTTTATACTGAAGCCCTAGCATCAGGAAGCGAAAGGGCGTAACAATTATGACAGCACTCATCCAACGTGTCCACTCCTAGCATTCATTACAAACACATGCTTGCACGGAAGCCTAGGCCTCATGCTAAGCGAAGATTTTTATCCCAGCAAGCCAACCCCAGCAAATCTAATAAGTGCATCACGATTCGGAAACCTGTTCCGATCGACAAAGCATGCCGAACGGCAGGCTCACAAGGTTGAGTTCACCTCACCCGCCTAGCCGTTCTTCCTAGCATGTCAAACGGCAGGTGCTCAGGGTCGAGTTCTCCTCACCCTCATAGTCTTTCATCTTTTCATACCGAACGACAAGGGCATATGATAGACTTTCCCCCAAGTACCCTTTTTCCCAACAACCCCATTGGTTGGAGACTGGGGGGACTATATAAGTATCATCGGCAAACCACTAGGAACTTGCTAAAATTCCTGTAGCGAGGCCCGGATCAGAATGTCGAAGACATGTACGAGTACCCAACCAAGAAGTCCTTTCTCAATCGAGAACTTGGGGGAGTCATGTTGGTACCATATTTGACTAGGTCTCTCACGCCACGACACATGGAAATGACCTGACACCAAGCAGGGCCTAGAAGCCCAAGTTGGCCAGCCTTACGAGTGGTAGATGCCCTGAGCACCCACTATTGATTCTACACTGACCGGCTCTTCACGTAGGCTCACAATTGACAATCGGCATGTGTGCTCAGCACCCGTTGTCAATTCAGGCTCCCAAAAGATATCTCATAGGGATGTGTTGTGTTCTTTACTGGTATACTTTCTAGGATACATGGTAGTTCCCCAAGCTATTCCCACAAGTCCCACATCGAAAGTTTATACCAATGAAACACCAAAACTTCTATAAATAAGGCCTTTTGCGGGCAAAAGGTAATAGCGACTTTACACTTATGCCCTTACTTTGTCATCAGCTAACTTATATTTTCTTCGGCTAACTTTAGTATTGGAGGGCCTTCGGTCGGTATCACACCAATGTCTTAGGTCTTACCTACTGCTTTTTTCCTTTCTCTGAGAAATGCCGACGGACATGCTTACTGAAGGCATATCAGATCACACATCATCCTTAAATTTGGGCCCACTACTGATCATCTAGTTTTGAGCACAAACAACTGCAATGAAGTAGAATGTTCAAATCACAGCGGAGATGACCTTATAGAATATTGGATGCAATCTAAATATATTGTCTTTTCTACCAAGTTGCCCTTATCTCCTTTTAATTTTTGGGCCATCGGTGAAGTTGAAGTTTTCGTTCTAATGGCCAACGACTTGGCTGAGGTTCAGCCTCGTCCAAGTGCAACTGTAAATTGATTGTTCAATTATTCAAGTTTATTAGCAATTTTGTTCTGTAACTGTTGGAATGTCATGTGCTCTATGTACATAAATCATTCCCTGTCCAAACGCAACCGCATATCTCCTTCAAAATATCTTTCTTTTGTGGGTCGGAAAACCAAATTGAAATTAATAGTATCTACAAATTACCTTACCGAAACGTATTCTGTATTTTTATATTGAATTAATTTGAAAGAAATCCAAGTAGCTTATCATCTACGTGTACATCACATAGTTGTGCAATCACTTGAAAGGTTCAGACGGCAAGTTGTATAAGACTCTTTCAACGAGAAAGTCTCAATTCCAAATATATAGTTCTGTGGCCCGAAATCACTTCCAGTCGCTTTAAGAGAGATGAGTTGGGAGTGTATATTGAGTGCATGCATTGTAGCTAGCTGCTAATTATATTCAGAGATGCTGCTTTGCCTTGACCTGATTCAGATATATACTGTTTTTGTGTGGGAAGGATGGAAGGAAGAGTATCAAAAAACAAGGTTCATCAAATGTCAACCCTATCTACTTATACGCCAAATATTGTTCACATGGCAATCATACGTCATAGTTGATAACTACAGTGTTTTCTTTCTTTCCAATCTCATTGTTTTGCGTTGAGTACAATTTGGACACACATATCGTTACTGCTTAAAACGTCCACCGTCAAGACCTTATCCATGGAAATTCATTTTCCCTTATTTCACACCTGCAATAATTCCACAACTAATACTCCCAGAAAACAGGCCACAGAAATGGGCCACGTGGCCACCTATTCTGGACCAAACAACATCGACATTATATATTTACCATTTTTATTATGGAGAATGCTAGCAATCTTTTTTCTAACTTTCTTTTTTGGACTTTCTCTCTTGTACATGTGTTACTTTCTCTACACTTAAAACAATGTCATTAATGCATTAGACAATTTATCTTTTTTTTCCCAAATTGTGAAACCCCGTATTTATAAAATTGTATAGTTTGAAGATTTGATATTTTGCCATTTAATTTATATATTATATTATATTATATTATATATGTGTGTATTACATAAATATCCTAATACATTATATATGGATATGCTTAGTCATTGTTAGTGTAGTACGTGTCAAAGAAAAACAAATGCTTAGCAAGCATAGCTATATACTAGCCTTGTCAATTCACCAAGAAAAGTTGTATAGGATTGGAGGAATTGGGAACTACCCCATCTACAAAGCTAGACCACATAAAAATAACTTGGATGGTAAGTGTTTGTAAACCGCCAAACACCATCCAATAGGAAGGGAGTCACTGCCGATATATTCCTTATATATATATATATATATATATATAGGACGTGAGTTGCATAGCAAACGGAAAAAAATACAACAAGAGAGAAATATTGGTAGAGAGGAGTAAGGAAAAGAGTGAGAAACTGAGTTTGTGAATTCGATGGAAAATTGGGAAACACTTTACATTTCTAGCAAAAGCTTTGGTATCAAGGTAGGGGTTTCTTGGTGACCTTTTACAAAGATTGATCTAATTAAATTTCGTGAGCTCTATATTATGTGTGATATTGTATAATGTTCTTGATATACTATATTTACGTATTGTGAACTATTTGAATAATGTTAGCATAATTATATCATGTCATGGTAATTGGTCGGAGTTGTTGGGTGGAGAAGATAATTGTGGAAAAGAGGGTAATAAGAAGGTTCTTTTGTGTAGTTGAGTCTGACCATTGTAGGGACCAAGTTCAGGCAAGCTCGTGTGCACAGTAGATTAGGAAATCGGCGGTATAATTGTCGATTGGGTGATTTGGGCTTGGAGATCAATGGTATAGACAAGATGACTAGCAAAAGGGGAATTATGAGATAACTGTGATGGGTGTTAGTTTATATAATGGGGCATTCGGAATCACAGTGGTAAAATGCATGGTATGGGACATGCAAATTTGCTTGCCCTACTATATAGATTAACGGGTTGGGTAGAATTGAAGAGCATTCATGCATCATTATTATTATTAACATTAATGTGATATTTGGCTGTGTGATTGCATGTCACTTAATTTAGTTATATCAATCTACTATGGTAAGGTCTCATATCCCTACTAAGCTGTGGTTGCTCATCCCTCACCCTGTTTACTTTTTCAGATGAATTAGTGGGCAAGACAAGGAGTAAATCGGTTGGGGCTGAATTAGATGATAGTGATAGAGCTTTATTTATTTATTGTAAAGTTGTAAGATTTTGGATCTATTTTTATAAAAGAAGTTTATTTTAAACCATGTTTTGGCTTTTATCTATTTATTTTATTTTAGTTTTTATTTTCTCACGCACTGGGCGCGGGATTTTTACGTACCTCGGTCCGGGGCGTGACACAAATTTACCCATATTAAATGCATTAATTTTATATTTTCTTCAATTTACAACTTAAAGTTCAATTAAATAAACATTTGAAAATAAATTTAAATTTTTTTTTAAATTTAATGAACATTCTAATGGATTAAAAAAGTTAAAAAATAAAAAGAAATAGAAAAAAAAGAAGATGAAAATCCAAACCCATTACACCATCTGTCTCTCTCTCTGACCCAAAACCCAGCCCCCTCCCTTGGCCAAAACAACAGTCCTCATCCGTACCCAATCATCATCATCGCTTTCCAATCCAAAACCCCACCATCCATTGTACCTCTCGCTCTCTCCTCCGATTCCATACCAAAAAACTCATCCCCCTTCCCTCACCAAGAAAAAAGTGAACAATTTTTTATATTTTATATTTTAAATCATTGACGTTAATTTTGTGGAATATGTTAATTCTCCCTTAATGTTTTTAACAAGATGCAAACAAAAGTTAGTTTGTTCAATGCATTTAATAAGGTAAATTTGAGAAACAAAAGATACATTGTCTAATGTATTAATGGCATTTTTTAAGTATAAAAAGTGACACATGTCATGAGGGGAAGAGAGAAGGTTCAAAAGAGAAAGTTAGAGAGAAGGTTGCTAACATTCCCCTTTTATTATAACATGACTTTAGTCTTTATGAGTCCCGATCCCTTTAAAAGTAAAGTTTGAGTAATAAATTACTAAAAGAAATAAATTATTAGGTGTTTAATGTACATACCCTTAATAAAGCCTAAACAAAGGTGTTTAGGCAAAACTCTTCTCACTGCAAAAATTCCTAGCACATTCTCTCCCAAAAAACACTCCTAAAGCCGTTTTTACTTTGAAAAAGGAGGAAGCCATTGTTCTTCCTCCCATCTCCCCTCTCCCCTCTCCCCTCTCCTCTCTTCTTTCCTCATTTTCATAGACAAAAGGTTTTCCCTATTTGTCTTCGTTTTGTTATGACAGTCAAAGTGTTATATACTTAGTCAAGAACCAAGTGTTTCATAGAAGGTCTAAGCATATTGATAGACGATATTACCGGATAAGAGATTGGGTGAACAATAAGGATATTGTAATAGAGAAGGTTCATACAGATGAGAACGCTTCAGATTGCTTGATCAAGCCAGTCACAGCTAAGAAGTTCAGACATTTTTGAGCTTGCTCAATCTTGTTGCATGCTAAAGATTGAGGTGGAGCTCTTGGGAATTACTAGAACGGTTTTCCAAGAGGGTTGAAAAGGATCTAGGGGTCGATGATTTTCACAAGGTATTTAAGGCTTGCCAATGTGGATATTGTTGATGTTGGCTCACCTCAAGATATGGAAGGATTGAAGGAAACGGGCAGTCAAACGAGCAACAGACGTGTTGACTGGGCTCTGGCCCTCAAGTGGCAGAACTCTGACTCGAGATGAAACAGGCGCTCGAGCGGCGCGAGTGGCGCTCTAGCAAGACACGTGAATCCAGCGTGTATCCCTGACTTATCTGGACAGATTTTCTCTTAGTTTTGAGATGTTTTAGGTTTCCTATTCCTTGTATAATAGTACTAAAATCCCATGAAGTATAAATAGGCACTTTAGCACTAGATTTTGATAACGTGAGAAAATTAAGACATCAAATTGGGTTGAGCCAAGGGTGAAAGAAAAGAGAGTTAGGATTTGTGAGAGAGCAAATGGGCTTCTTCATTGTAACCAAAGAGGTTCTTTCGTACTAGTGAATTTCTTAGGGATCACCAAGAGGACGTTGACACAACGGCAAACCTCTATAAATTCTTGTGTTCTTTGTTTGTGTTTATTTTTCAGTTTGTGTGTGTGCTTTATCTTTTCGTGACTTGTGTGTGATTGTTGCGTAGTCAATCAACAATATGGTCTTGAAGTGTTATGATTTTAAAGTGCCTATGTCTTTGTCACTGTGTGTTTCGTACTTTTTGGAGCAGAAGGAAAAACACAAAACCACCGAACACTTTACAATTTTGTCTGTCCTTTCCCCCTTATTGATATCATTGAAATAAAAGTTGCAATGAAACCACAAGGTGCCATTAAGAAGGTCATATCATTACATTACTTGCTCCCTGTATACTGCTCATGAACCGTGAAGACTTTATCCATGTAAAGTCATTTTCCCATTCATACCTGCATTAGTTCCACAACTAACAAGTGCCAAAAAAAAGTCTCTCCTTTTAATTCCGCAACGTGCATTCAATAAGATTCAAAACGTGGCAGAAAACAGTCCACACAAACGCTTCACGTGGCCACGTACCTTGGACCAAACAGCATGTACACAGTACATACATCTACCATTCTTATAAACTTGACTTTAAGTTGTAGAAAATTTGAGATTTAAAGGGGATTTGCTCCATCATTTGCATTCCAGAATTCTAGCAAAGATCAGATTCAGTTTCTGCCAAAAAAAAAAAAAAGGAAGAAGAAGAAAGGTTTGCATGGCTACCGGTGAAGTAACTGTAGTAGTGGAGAACATAGAAGGGAACATGGAAGGGAAAACTGAAGCAACAGACAACTCGAAAGAGAAAGTTGCAAGGTTAGTTTGTATATATACGTACAACTTTAACATGCATGCACCATTTTCATTTTTCCTTTCTTAAATAAATATTCTTATATCAAACAATGCAAAGTCCCCACTACAGAACATAACCTTTTCGTTCAAAAAAGAAAAAAGAAAAAAAAAGAACAGAACCTTTTGTTGTTTTGAGAACAACTAAAGTCATTGCGTTGTAATAAGCCAAATATTTAAACACATATGGTGGTACATATAATAAAATAATACATAGTAAAATTAAATTAATGGACTGCTTTTTCTTGTCAAACGAGCTGATATGCGCAAATTTACATTTTTTTTTTTTTTTCGTTTTTGTTTTTCTCCAGTGATCGTTATTCAAATTCAGAGGCAACAGTGAAAAACTCAGCCATGAAAGATGAAGATGGATCAAATAAAAAAGAGGACGAAAATCATGATACTCGTTGGGGGGCTTTCCTTCAAATGTGGAAGAAGATATTTGTAGTATCATGTCTGTTTACTGTTGCACTGGATCCATTGTTTCTCTACGTTCCTATGATGAAGGATGATATCAAGTGCCTGCTGGCCGACAGAAACTTGAAGACAACAGCTCTTCTTTTAAGATCACTCACTGATCTTTTCTATATATTTGACATTATTTTGTAAATTTATACATCTGCTAAATATCGTGTCAGTGTCACACAAAACGACTCGAAAATAAGGTTTTCGTGGAAATCAACAATAGCTAAGATGTGGGTATTCTTCCGCTTCTACAATAATATCTTCATTGACATTTTGGCTATTCTTCCGCTTCCACAGGTTAGACCTTTATTGGAATTTACTGACTAGTAGCAAAAGAGGCAAAAGCCACAATTTACCTAGCCACAGTGGGCCGACAGTGGCCAATATTAGTGATCTTTGCTCGTGATAATTTGATTTTAAATGTTTGTATTATGTTGTCCAGGTAGCAATTTTCATCTTCCTTTCAAAAATGAGGGACTTGAGATCTTTGAGCACAAAAAGGATGGCTATTATGAATCTTTTTGTTTTGTTGCAATATGTGCCACGAGTTCTTCGGATCTACTTATCATGTAAGGAACTTAAAAAAACTCCTAAAGAAGAGATCAAAGAAACTGCTATATGAGTTAAAGGTGTCTTGAATTTCTTTATGTATATCCTGGTTAGTCATGTAAGTAACAATATTTAATCTTGATAAATGATTTGGTTGGATTTTTTTTTCCGTAAAAGGCTAGGTTCTTAACTCAATCAACCTTGATGAATGGAAAATGTACATGGGGCAAAATGATCCATATTACAATAGAGTAGGCATATACTTAATATTCTTGAGTTACATTTTCACAAAACAATAATGTTTCATAACATTAAGTCCTTCTTCCAATCCTTATTCGTGTATGTTCTTTTTTCCTTTTTGTTATAACCAAAGGCATTCAAACTCTAGTCTCTTGGGCGTAAGGGTAAATACCTCGTACTGCTATAGGTAGAAACTCTCATAATTTTCAGTCTATGTTTAAAGGGTGAAGATAAGTTGTTGAAATAAGGAAACTGTCCTAATCACGAGAATCTAATGTTGTGACGCAAGGAGGCGACTCCTTCCAAATACGCCAAATTTGACAGTATTTGATAAATATATTTTGATGTATTTTTGTTTAACTTGAGTGAAGTCAAAAATTAAAATATAATTTTATTCATATTTTCATCATCACCTCTAAGTCTAATCTAATTAACAAACTTGTTATTATTTAGGTACTTGGAGCTATATGGTATTTTTTCGCTATTCAACGAATGACCATTTGTTGGTGTGATGCATGTCGGAAAAAAAAGGGAGGTGATACTAGTTCTTTTGGCTGTCATGAGCATAACACATTTAGAAATATTAAATTTTTAAATGATTTATGCCCTATAAGTCCAGCGAATACAACGCTCTTTGATTTTGGTATATATAGTACAATCCTTCAATCTGGTATACCAGGGTCAACAAAATATTTTCAAAAGATCTCCAATTGTTTTTGGTGGGGACTGCGAAATTTGAGGTTTGTAATTTTTTTTTTTTTTGGTGTTGTTTGTTTGAACTTTGATGGGTAATGATGAATTTGCTTACTTCCAATCATATATATGTTTTACCATTTCATTTTTGCAGTTCTCTTGGTTAAAATCTTGAGCCTAGCGTGGATGGATGGGAGAACCTCTTTGCTGCGTTCATCTCTATAATTGGATTGCTTTTATTCTTATATCTCATTGGAAATTTGCAGGTTAGGCTTGAGTTTAATTTAAAGAAAGTTGAATGTATCGTTTTTGATTTGAAGGATTCATAAATAACTAATACCTAGTTAAGAATGACTGAGCTGCTTGTTGTGGCATGCATATATATATATATATATAGACATACATGCAGTTGATTACTGCACGAAGAGAAGACCATAGACACAAGGTGAAAGTGAAACGAAAGATGGAAAAGAAAGATAAAGAGACAGTTGTGGTTATCTGAAAATGGCATCCCCAAAAAGTTGAAGAAGACGGGGATGCTGATTTGGACTATATCTTCTCTATTCTTCAAATCCGTATTAAAAAATATATGCAGGTAAGTTCCTCTAAACCCATGACTTTAATTAAGTAGTAGTGGCCTTTCCATCTACATATACTCCAGGCTGAAAACACCCATCCTAATCTCATTTAGTAAAAAACAGTAAACAAGTACATCTTTGAAAACTTGCAAATTCATAACCAAACTCATGAAAGACCTAAATGGACCAAAACCATTTTAATTGCTTACGTGACAATAACGAGTCCCACTTTTTACTCTGATAAGAATTCCAGGTGGGTGAAAAAAATTAAAAAATTATATATATTTTAAATTCATTTACCACATTTTTATCCCACATTTCTATACCACATGATGTGGTATGCCTATATCATATGCCATGTCAATTAATTTAATGAAGTATATCTCTATATTTAAAGCAAAAGGCAAAGAATGGTGAAACATTCAAAATACTGGGAAATGCCCTTGGTTAATTCAAACATTAAGAATTGAACTTATTAATTAAATGAGGATAATATCATAAATTCACATTTTTCTATTTAAAAAAATTAAAATTAAAAACAAAATAAGATAATAGGCCCTACTTTTATGGAACATAACTACTCATGTTATCTTTTCTTAATTCTAAAAATAAAATAAAAAATAAAAAATAAAACCAATTGGCACATGCTCGGGCTAGTTCATGTGCCAAGGGGCTAGTTTTAATAAAGAAATTTTAATTAATTGTGTTTTTTAAAGTGTTAATAAATCATAAAAGAAAAAAATTAAATAAATTTAATTGATGTGGTTGTCTACCTCATTTGCCACATAAGGTGGTATACAAATATGATAAGAGTAGCATTATTCAAAAAAGTTATAAAATAATAAAAAACACAATGATCAACCAGCCCCACCTCCTCTCCCCGATCTCCATCCTCCGTTCCTCCCAGCCCCCAGCTCCCACCCCTTCACCGTCAACCTAACCCATCCATCCCCACCCGCTCCCTTTGTCTCCTACAAACCAACGACCTAACTCTCCCTCTCCTTTTTAAGAAACCATATGTCAATGAAGGTGAAGACATTCCCACCCAAACTTATCTAAGAAACCCCAATCATCTTCCCAATGGCGGGTAATAGTTAGCTGGTGAAAGGACCCGCCCCGAATTTTCTCAAAACTCGAGACGAACCCTTTGGAATTCCTGACATCACTTTGATGCCAGACCCAATTACTAAAGACCGAGACTTCCTGCAGGAAATTTCGGCAGAGTCTCCCCTATAAATTGGACATTTTCCAAAATTTATACCTGCATGAAAACGCATTTAATATTCCCAACTGGCAGCATGCACAATATAATTTCATGCAATTCACACAGATGGCCTTCGGCCTTCCAATAATTCTTAACCAACTACCAAGCAATTCAAATACAAATTATGACTAATATTTAGTCTGCGGCTGCACCTAATAACCTTAGGCTGCCTACGTACCCTCCTTGAAGGATCAAGCCACACGTAGTTCTTCCCTAAAAATCCAATTCCACACTTGGGCGATGCCTTATTTCATTTCTCTGTATTTCACATATTCTCCCCATACGCCGGTACAACCAACGCCACGTATGAGGCCTGTCAACACGCCGGATAACCTACGCCACGTGCGACCATGCCATACTATCATAATATCTCCTCATACGCCGGTACAACCAACGCCAAGTATGGGGCCTGTCCCAACGCCGGATAACCTACGCCACGCGGGACCTCAATATCATATCACAAATCTCCCCATACGCCGGTACAACCAACGCCACGTATGGGGTCTGTCGACACGCCGGATAACCTACGCCACGTGCGACCTCAACACAATATCACATAATCTCCCCATACGCCGGTACAACCAACGCCACGTATGGAGCCTGTCTCAACGCCGGATAACCTACGCCACGTGAGACCTGAACATCATATTACATAGCTCCCCATACGCCGGTACAACCAACGCCACGTATGGGGCCTGTCCCAACGCCGGATAACCTACGCCACGCGGGACCTAACTTTCACTTGGCGGTACTTGTAGTGAATCCAACATCCGGGGCTCCGATTCACGATCTGTGAATTCCTACACGATCCTAGAAATACGTAGATTAACATATATTAAATTTGGGACCATCCGACGGTCCCAACCTATCGAACCCGGATAACGCACAATATGCGATTATCCGTTCGATAGTCAAACGATGTCCGAATTGAGATCCGCGAAATCCTACGCACTCGTGACAACCTAAGGATCTCATCGGAACACAGTGCTACTTTTCTACAGTGTCCACGCGCCGCCGCACGCTCCGGCAGCGTGTGGGTGCCCAAAGCGATAACGCTTTGCCGGAAAAGCTCAAAACCACGGCTCCAAACTCCTACCCTAGGTATAACACACTATTTGGAGCCACTTTTGTTCTTGGACCTACCCCAAAAAGTGGCCGGAAATGGCCGATCACGGCGGCCGAAGTTCGGCCGATTTTCAATTTGAAAATCGAGTTGTCTACGCTAAGAATCGATCTAATCCTTTCCAACCATCAGCTAGAGCAGCTCGAGAGGTTCAAAATCCATACCTGGGTCGACGGAATTGGTGGCCGGAGGAGGGAGATCGGCGGCTGTGAAGATCCGGCGACGTCGGCCGCTTCTTCTCCAAATTCCGGCGAAACCGCGGATGCTGGAGGCGGGGGCTGGCTGGGGTAGAAAGAGGACGACGGCCAGGTCATTTTGGTACCGATCCCGTCGTCATCGGTGGCCGGAGGAGAGCATGGCCGGCCAAAACGTGACCGGCTGTCGCGCGCGAGAGAGAGGAGAGAGAGAGACCCGCGGGGGAGAGAGAGAGAGAGAGAGAGAAAAATCTGAGTTTTATAAAAAATTCCATTTCGAAATATTTACGATTGTGCCACTGGGCTTCTTTTGACCATATCTCTCTCGTTACAACTCCGATTCGAGCCCACTACGTGTTTATGAACTCGTCTCAGTACGACCTTTTCAAAAATACTAGTTACTGCCCCAAACTCTCTTCGGTTAAAAATATGACTAAAATACTCTTAAATAATTAATTAATTAAATAAGGGTTAAATTCGGGGTCGGGGTGTTACAGCTGGTTTGTCAAATCCTTCTCTCAACAACAATCGGGGGACTCAAAGAAGCGCAAAGAGGCGCAGTTGCACCTCCCCTCGCCGGATACCATAGAAGTCAGTCATTTTGACCCCTTGGGCGGCTGGGCAAGAATGCCCACAACCTGTTTGTGGGAAAGCCGGAATAAAGAGCAACAAAGCAGCAAGTGCGGTCTATTTTTCTTTTTAATATGTTTTAAGATCTCCGTGTGCATTATACGTGTTTAGTTTTTGTTCTATCAAAGACCACATCATGCTGCTACTTTAGTTTGAGGGTAGAGCAGTCATTAGAGCTTACTAGAATATGCATTTCATAAAAAAAAGAAGGAATAATTGGAAGTGAGTTTTCATGTTTTATTAGGACCACCAAAAAAGAAGTGGAGAGATACTAGAGTTTGATGGCTTAACCTAAAAATATTTTGATATATATATATATATATATACAGTCCCTTTTTATTGAGGGATTTCTCAAATAATTTCATTTGAGGGACACCCTTTAGGGTCCTCTACGAATTTTTTTTCAACGATCGAAACCATCTATTTTTTAAGTCTATATTCATAGATAATCCTTGAAGAAAATTAGACAAATCGGAAACTGTTTTGATATCCAATTGTGTCCTACAAAATCAATGAACACAATGCTTCAAGAAAGTACTAAAATTTCAATAATTCAATTGAGTGGTCAAATGATATCGGATTCAAGTGATTTTTTGTAGAGATATCTTTGAATGAGTATCTACAAAAGAGATGGTTTGGATTAGTGAAATACAATACAGAGTGGGCCCTACAATGGTATCCCTCAAATAAGCTAATTTGAGGGATCCCTCAATGGAAGCTCTCTGTATATATATATATATATATGATCTTTGAATGAGTATCTACAAAATAGACGGTTTGAATTAGTGAAATACAATATAAAGAGGGGCCTAAAAGGGGTGTCCCTCAATGGAAGCTCTCTGTATATATATATATATATATATATATATATAACTTAACTCAAACTTCAGACTAATGCATATGCAGAAAATAATGCATATATGAAATTAATCAAAATAGGATAATTTTGAAAATAGCAACTTTTTATTATACTCACAGAGGTTGCAACTGCAAATAAGCTTATTTGAGGGACACCCCTGTAGGCCCCACTCCGGTTTGTATTTCAATAATCCAAACCGTCTATTTTGTAGATACTCATTCAAAGATCATCCCTACAAAAAATCTCTTGAATCCGATATCATTTGACCACTCAATTAAGTTATTGAAATTTTAGTATTTTCTTGAAGTACCGTGTTCATTGATTTTGTAAGACACAATTGGATGTCGAAACGGTTTCCGATTTGTCTAATTTTTTGTTAGGATGATCTATGAATGAAGACCTAAAAAATAGATGGTTTGGATCATTGGAAAAAAAATTGTAGGGTACCCTAAAGGGCGTCCCTCAATAGAAGGGGACTGTATATATATATATATATATATATGAAGCAAGTATTTAGAACTTAAATGAAGAAAACGCATCCAATTACAACCATTACATATCATCCTAGCTACACGGTACTAACTTTTAGAAGATTTGCTTCATATTTTTCTCAAATATTGTATCTATTTATAGGTGCCACTACTTAAAGGCATGGACGAAGGAGTTTTGAGAGAAATCTCTGAGAAGCTTAAGCCCGAGAAGTATACCCGTGGAGAAATCATTATAAACAAGGATGAAACACTTGAAATGATGCTTTTCATCGTGGACGGACATGTAACCATTGAAAAGGAAAATTCTCAGTTGCAATTAGGCGCACAAGATTTTTATGGAGAGAAACTTCCGTTATCTGTTTTGTGGACCTCCTCTAGTGATGCAAAACCCATAAACGAGTCTGTTCAGGCCATTGGACTGTTGCAATCCAATGGTACAAATTCAATTTTTCCAATTTTTTTAATTAAAAAAACTAAGTGTCTATTTCCAATCAGACAACCTTGATTGAATCTAATGAAATTTAACGGTAAAAAAAATATCCAAGGCCAAAAGGTTGATATTAGTTAATTTATATCATATTCAACCTCGAAAATGATTCCTAGGTCTATATACCCACCCATTTGTTCATAATTCGTGCCTCTTTCTTTTATAATCAAATACAATTATATTTTTATAATTTATAACTTTCTAGTGAAAATGTTCATAAAACTAATTTTTTTTAAATGTAAACAAAAATTAATTCCATACAAGTTCATCAAAAAATTTGAGATTAAGATACAATACGAGTTTTATTGGAGTTGAATATAAGTCAGTTTTTAAAAGTCTCGCCCATTTAAAAGTAAAGTTCGAGTAATAAAAGAAATAAATTATTAACACACAATACGAGTGCCCGTGATATTGATGCAAATTTACCCTTCTAAATCAATAATTATGGGCTATTTTGTGCTCCAAAGTTCATATTCTGCTGAGCACTCATCGCTTTAATTTGGATACTAATCAGAAGGATAATTGCACAAAGCTGTGAAACTAAATTATATTGAATCTCGTGAAAGTCACGTACGTATAGATCCATTTACATATATTGAATTATCTAATTTGACTTTGTCCTTCACGTGATTCAAATAATGTGGTAAAATTGTTTTTTAAATAATGATGATGATGATTTGCACCAACTTCCTAAAAATGTGGAAATTTTGTTTTTTTTTAAAATTGCGAGTCGCCATCTTCATCTTCACCTTCATTTGTGGTGACTTTGATAGTCTAACTGATATGATTTTAAAACGTCTATGTCTTTGTCGTTGTGTTTGTCCTTCCTCCTCTGTCAACCACAATTATTGTTCACAGCCAGTTGCCTCTGATTCGCTACACTTAGTGGAAGAGTAGTAGGGGACAAGGTTTATCAAATGTCTACTACACTAAGTCTCTCACATATCTTATTTTATATAGCAATTATTGTTGATCTAAACTCTTAGAAGCTTCAAAACGAGAGCATCTACCATTCTTATAATTAACTTGACTTCAGTTTGCTCCCATCATTTGCAAATTCCACTAGCAAGATCAGATTCAGTTTCTGGAAAAAGAAAAAAAGACAAGAAAACAAAAAAGCTTTGAGTTTTATATGGCTTCCGCTCACGGTGATTTAGAGAACGCTGAAGCAAGGTTGGTTTCTCTATATACGTACGAGTTTCATATGCATGCCCCAAATTCAACTTTTTTCCTTTCTTACAAAAATAAATGTTTTTAATTATATTGTTATTGATCTAGAACAGTTTAACCTTTTGTTGTTTTAAGGACATGCTAAAGTCATTGCATTGCTATAACATTAATAATAGTATAATCACAGCCAAATCTTTAATTATATCCTATATACGTAATTTTATGTTCTTTGTGTCTTGGCCAGCAGAACAGATTATCCAAATTCAAACCAGACAACGGAAAATTCTTCCACGAGAGATGTAGAGGTGAAAAATTCAAAAAATGCAGCACGGTTGACTAAAATATTTATAACATCATGTGTGCTTGGCGTTTTCCTGGATCCTTTGTTCCTCTACATTCCTCTCCTCAACCACGATTTGAAGTGTCTGAGGTTGGACAACACCATAAAGATTATCGCTCTCGTCTCGCGATTGTTCACTGATCTATTTTATGTAGGCAGAATAATTTTGCAAGTTTGTAGATTTGAAAATTGTTCGCCTTTCATGAATCGAATTCTTCCCGAAAGTTGCTCCTCCAAGTTAATAACATCATTCATCAAATGCTTTCGTGAGTTATTACCTGAAGTAACTGAAGTTCATGAGAAGGAATATCTAATACCAAGTATAACAAAGGAGATACTGGAGTCGTCCATCATAGTTGACATTTTAGCTATTCTTCCTCTTCCACAGGTATGAAGAAAAGCTCTTTGATATCTAGACTCTAGATCCAGTAGTTAATTGCTTTTCCAATCTCACTGTTTTTATTTTTTATTTTGGTCATAAATCTCACTGTTTTTGTTTGCATGCAATGATATATATATATATATATATATATATATATATATATATATGAGTTGGTCCTTTATGAGTTGTTCTCTACTACGGACGTCCATATTTTTTCTAACATCGTCCTACATGTTCTTTTGCCTTCCTTGTGATAATAAATTAACCTTATCACTTTTCTTGGTAAAGGTAGAATAGAAACCATGCTCTACCAATACTTAAAAGTCAAACATCACCTCTAGATTGGCTTTTCCTTCATTGGTGGCCTGTAGAGAGAATTTGGAGGCTGTTATGTGTGCTTTAGTGCCTTTTTTTTAATGATAAAGAAGAGAGATGTAGAAAACAAAATGGAAATGGTTTTCTTCCCATTGAATGAATGAATTCATTCTGATCATGTGAAAAAAACAAAACGAGTCTGGACATTAAGCAATTCCGGACGTCCGCACTAGAGAATAGTCCTCTATATATATATATATATATATATATATATATATATATAGAGCTTTTATTAAGGGATTCCTCAAATTAGCTTATTCGATGGACACCTTTGTAGGGTCTACTTCGCATCATATTTCACTAATCCAAACCGTCTATATTTTAGATAATCATTCAAAGATTATCTTTACAAAAATCACAAGAATATGATATCGTTTGAGCACTCAATTGTGTTATTGAAATCTTAGTACTTTCTTGAAGCACCATGTTCATTGATTTTGTAGGATACAATTGGATGTCGAAATGTTTTCCGAATTGTCTAATTTTTTGCAAGGATGATCTATGAATTTAGACTTACAAAATAGATGGTTTGGATCGTTAGAACAAAATTCATAGTATACCCTAAATGGTGTGGGATCCCTCAATAGAAAGGGATTATATATATATATATATTAGGGATCCCTCAAATAAGTTTATTTAAGAGACACCCTTGTAGGACCCACTTTGTATTGTATTTCACTAATTCAAATCGTCTGTTTTGTAGATATTCATTCAAAGATCATCTTTACAAAAAAAATCACTTGAATCCAATATCATTTGACCATCATATTGAAAATTTTGTACTTTTTTGAAGCACCGTATTCATTAATTTGTAAGACACAATTAGATGTCGAAACGATTTTCGATTTGTCTAATTTTTTGCAAAGATGATCTATGGATGTAGACTTAAAAAAATAGATAGTTTGGATCGTTGAAAAAAATTCCGTATGGGACCCCAAATGTAAATGGTGTCACCATAAAGATTCAAGGACTTTATATACTGTTATAATGATCTGAAGACCAAGTGATCAATACCTCGGTGGCTATAAGTATCATTTCAACCATATTAGATAACATTTTGACCAGTAGCGGGGCCAGTATTTCACATTAGAGGGGGTCTTTCATAAAATTTGTCTTCTCTTCATAATTATCATGAATTTCATATTTTAAATTGGTTAAATATTAATTTTATCATCTAAACTATTAAAGACTTAAAAATTAATCATTTATATTCCAACAGATAAAAAGAAATGGGGAAGAAAAAAGAGTTCATAAAGTGCAATATTAAGGTACCCAACTCATACGAAAAAAAAATTAGGAAAATAAAAAATTAACAAAAGTTTAAATAAAATGTTAAAACTTTAGGAGTTTTTTGTGCAAATATCATAAACTAGCCTCGAAGATTTAAGGGAGATAAAGAAATTTTACAGTTTATTTGTATACAAAAAGAACATAATATTTTATTTTATTTTAGAGTAAATATCCTAAAATCAATCTAATATATTATAATATTGTATATCATATATAATATACAAATAAAATAGGTAAAAATGGAGTGGGGACATGGGACCACACTGGTCCCATGCTGGCTTTGCCCCTGATTCTGACTATGTTTGATAGAATGGAATAAGAATACATTTATCATGAAGACTGGGCATCGTCTCTGCTATTTCGATTTCAACCAAATAAAACTAGGGTTAATTTCAATTAGAATGCTAAACTTTCACCCTTAAGGCACGTTTGTCTATGCACTCTCAAATTTAACAATTATGAATTCTAATCTTATTAATTTTTTGCAATCTAGTTTATGCATTAACTTCACTAGTGAAATTTCTGTTAATTGCCCACGTGGCAGACTTGTGACCTACTTATTCACTTCTTTTAATGCTAGTTGAAGGGTATTTTAGACAATTGATGTCAAATGGGTTTGGGTGGGAATTTTTTTATTTGTGTCAAATGGTTTGGGAGAGGAGACACCAATTGCCTGAAAATACCCTTCAAATGACTTCAAAAGAAGTGAATAGGTGGGACCTACCATTGCCACGTAGGTAATTAACAAAATTTTTGACATGTAAAGTTAATGTTGGAACCATATTTCAAAAAATTAATAAGATTAGGGTACATAACTATTAAAATTGCAAGTGCAAACATGCCTTAAGGGTGAAAGTTCATGGTACTAAATTGCCCATTCATATTTGAGTGATTTTGTAAAACTGAGAAAAGTATTGGAAAATTGATTTGGTTGACGAAAGGCAGACATCCTGGCGAAGAAAAGGGTACTGTATTGTAGTCGGTTCTTTCAATTAGGACCTTTTTTCCCTCTAAAAAATCATTAAGACTTTTGAACTAATTAATAAATCCATATCATTAAGCGATGATATGACATTGCCATGTCACTTGGGATCCAATTGTCAAGTCACTTGATACACAAATTTAGTATTTCTAGTATTACCCTAATTTAATATTTTGTCTCACGATATGTTGTTAATAGTCGATATTAACATTGCAACGTGTCCAGGTGGCAATTCTCATTTTCTTCCAAAGATGAGGGTCTCAGATCTTTCGGGGAGCGTATTATGAATTTTCTTGTTATGGTGCAATATGTACCACGAGTTCTTCGCATCTACCTATCATGTAAGAAAGCTAGAAAACCTTTCAAAGGACATATCCCATTATGGCTTAAAGGTTTACTCAATCTTTTTCTCTACGTTCTCGCTAGTCATGTAAGTTTCACTTTATCATAATTTATTTAATTTTAAAAAGTTCGCTTTCTTTAAATAAAGGATCATATTTTTCTCAAAAGTTCAATCTAACAAGTTTGTTGTTTCTTTAGGTGCTTGGAGCGTTTTGGTACTTTTTTGCTGCTCAACAAATGATAAGTTGTTGGGAACATGCATGTCAATATGGAAATGGATGTGGCTCTACTACATTTAATTGTCACGATCACCAAACGATGAAAAATATTACAGTTCTAAATAATTCCTGCCCTATAGATCCACCAGATACAACTCTCTTTGATTTTGGTATATACCTAAATGTCCTTCAGTCAGGTGCATTGTGGTCAACAGACTATCCCCTGAAGTTTTTGAACAGTTTTTGTTGGGGCCTGCGAAATTTGAGGTTTGTACATGTGAAACCAACGTATACATTGATGCTGTTTTTTAAACTAGAGAGATGGTTTTAGATTTCCTTACATTGAGCAATTGAGATTTGTATATATTATGTATTCTGATCCATTTCATGTTTGCAGTTCTCTTGCTTCAAATCTCCAACCGAGTTTCTATACATGGGAAATCGCCTTTGTAGCTTTTATATCTATAATCGGCTTGATACTGTTTGTATATCTCATTGGAAATTTGCAGGTTGGTGCGGTGTATATAAAAAGTTCTCCTTAAGCTTAAAGCTCCTAATTTGATTTTTTTTTTTCCCTCATTTAATGAACTGAACCTTGTTGTTGTGAAGTAGACCTATGTGCTTATAGATACTGAAAGGTTAGAGTCGCACAGACGCGAGAATAAACTTAAACGGAAGATTAAAGAAAATGACCGAAAGGTAGAATCATGGTTATCCGGCCATGGCATCCCCCTTAGCGAAAAGCAGAAGATCATGGAAGAGATACAAAGAGAACTTGTTGAAAACTCGGATTTTGATGTGGTTAGGGAAATCCTCTCTATTCTTCCCCGCGAATATATCAAAAGTTGCAGCCCATTGAGTAGGCTGAGGAAGGTAGGTTCATCGAAAACGCATCGTATTTAAATTTTCTCCACCATTATTCGTATCCAATGATGATATATATATTATATTTTTAATTGCTGATTATTTTTCTCAAATATTGTATCTATTTCTAGGTGCCACTACTTAAAGACATGGACGAAGGAGTTTTGGTAGAAATATCTGAGAAGCTTCATCCCAAGAAGTATACTCCTGGACAAATCATTATAAACAAGGATGAAACACTTCAAATGATGCTTTTCATCGTGGACGGATGTGTAACCATTGATAAGATAGATTATTCTCAGTTGGAACATCTACGCCCAGGAGATTTTTATGGAGAGGAACTTCTAGTTTCCCCATTGTGGACCTCGTCTGGTGATGCAAAACCCATAAACCAGTCTGTTCAAGCAATTGATGATGTTCAAGCCCTTGTTCTCTCTGCCACAGACATGGCGACCTTGAGCTTTAGTTCCAGGCGGCATATCAACGAGTTGCGCATGGTGGTAACTATTCTTCAGAAAGTAAGCTCCTCTCTATTTAGAAGATATATAAAAGATGAATAATTGGATTCTCACCTTCCATCCTTGCTAGCTACTAACATACAATGACGTTACTTATTTGTTTTATATAATGTTCTCTTTATGTTTGAGAAATTAATAATGTGTCAAATCCTAGGTGCCAAAACTTCAAACTATGGATAAACAAGTATTGAAAGCAATGTCTCATCATCTTTCTCTGGTTAGCTACAAACGCGATGACTATATTGTTCGAGAGAACCAACCAGTTAGGAGGATGTTCTTTGTCACGAGAGGAGAGGTAACAAAAAATGAGAACCCTCTCGAAGAAAATTTTATTGGAGAAGAACTTCTTGAGTGGGTACTGGATAAGTCTTTTCCTACCATAGTACCCCTGTCGACCTGCACTGTTAGAGTAGTCTCAAATGATGCCGAAGTCCTCATTTTGAAGGCCAGGATGTTGAAGAGTGTAGTCTCTAAGTTCATGAAGCATTTCAGCAATTTCGCCTCTCCCTCAGATATCCGGTTGACTTGGCTAAAGAAAGTAAGTTGCTCCATCTGCAGTACTAACTTTTAACCAATTTGCTTTATAATTTTTCTTGACTGACAATGTCACATCTATCTAATTTTAGGTGGAAATCTTTCAACAAATGGATGAACAAGTGTTGGAAGCAATATCCAAGTGCCTTAAGCACATGAACTTCAATGTTCCCAAGCGCCATATTCTTCAAGAGAAAAAACCACTTAAAATGATGTTCTTCGTCATCCGAGGAGTTGTATTAATTGAAAGCGATAGTGCTATGGAAATAGGAAGTTTCTATGGAGAAGAACTTGTACATTGGGTTACAACTTGGGTACACAAGTCCTTTCCTGCCAAACTACCTTTATCACCTGGTTCTGCGCTATGTAGTGTGCGTGGTGGTCCTGTCGAAATACTTGCTCTCAAAGCCGACGACTTGAAGAGTGTAGTCTCTGAATTCAGGTCGAAATTCAGCAAGGAAACCACCCTGCCTACAGATTCTGATCAACCTCGAGAACTGACCATCCTAAAGAATGTAAGTTCCTCTGGATGAAGAGAACCTGACCTATATATATATATATATATATATATATATATATTATATCCTATATATTTTAATCATTATTCTAATTTCTCCTTTGCCTTAAATAAATATGGTCTCCAATAATATCCTAGGTGGAAATCCTTAAGACTATGAATGAGGAAGTGTTGAAAGAAGTATGCAAGCATCTTATCAAAAAAACGTATAAAGATGAGTACATTATTATGAAGGATAAACAAATGGAAATGATGTTCTTCATCGTCAGCGGAGTTGTGTCAGTAACAAACGAGAACTCAAAACATTACCTTAGAGAAGGAGAACGTCCAAATCACAGTGGAGATGAGCTTATACAACGTTGGGTGCGATCTAAATCTGCTGGCGTTTCTGCCGAATTGCCCACCTCTCCTTCTAGCTTTTGGGCCATCGGTGAAGTTGAAGTTCTGATTCTTAAGGACGAAGACTTGGCAAGTGTTCAGCTTGGTGATCGAATTGGTTAGTATTATCATGTATGTGCAACTAATTAATTAATTAATTTTGTCGTGAGTTGTGCATATAATAAAGGCATGTGTGTAGTAATAAGATGTTATCTTCCCACCGCGGCTACATGCCTGCTTATATACATACGTACTTTCGTTGTCTGATTGCTAGTATTTGATGATCTTGGCAGGCTCTTGAAGAAATGGCAAGGAAGAGTGATGGTACGATTACTTGTCCAAGGACAGGTTTGGTTTGCAATTAAATAAATCTGGTGAAGGCATGTGTGCGTGTATTTATATATGTGTGTGTATTTATGTATGCAGCCCCGCCTTAGTTGTGACCTTTGTTGGAAGAGGTGTTGTGGGGTAAGTACTCTTTTTTTTATACCAAATTTTCTTCTTCTGGGGATTGTTTATTAGAAAAGAATTATTATTTTTTATTTTTGGTCTAAAATCATATCATTAAAAGGAGCCCTGGAAAAGGAAAAAAAGCTGGCATCAAATTATGAAAAAAAATTATTTTTTTGAGAGGCTAACTTCAACATTTTTTTTGTTTAATTATCCAAGGCTTAGGCTTGAAATCAATATGTTTTTCATGAACCTTGTCAAAATCGAAATTCTCATTACATCACTAGCTAGCTAGCAACAAGACAATGAATTATATGTCGGCCATCATGATACTATACGAGTTCGGCATTAATTTCGATTTGATTTTGCATCCCACTAGAACTATAGTAGAACCAAACAATTCATCATGTCCACGTCTGACATGAAGAAGTTAAGCGTTTGAAGATGACCCAAGAAAGTGGTCTCGGTCTCTTTGGGAGATGGAGATGGAAAGAAATTCAACTTAACCAGTCCCTTAGCAGCTGAATAATCCCATGCAATAACCTCGAGCTTAATGGCTACTTCTCTCATGGAGGGCCTTTCATCCTGCAACCCTAAACAGCTTTTTGTGAGATCAACCACTTCTTGATTATTTTACCATCAAGAATTTAATCCAAGCGACCCTCTTCCACTGAACGCGCAAATATATATAGTCCATGGTCAAGCGTTTGGGAGACGAACAAATTTATGAGAAGAAGATTTCGGTAGAAGACTAGAAGTCTGGAAGTCAACAACTTTCGCATTTCTTTTATTTATAATCCAAGTCTTGAATTAAAAATGTTTTTCATGAGGACTTGCAAAATGAAATTTGCTTTGGTTGGGGAGGAGAAGGAGAAGAGAAGTAGATCTAGTCTCGATGCTTGCTAGCTTTAACATATTTTATTAAAGCCAGGAATTAAAAATGTTTTTCATAAGAACTAGCTAGCACTGCAATTTATAAAATCACACATCTTGCCAAAATGAAATTTGCTTTGATTTGGGAGACGAACCAATTTACTCAACAAGACTCGGGGAGAAGACCAGATTTTATTCTCAATGCTATAACATAACATTTTTTTCAAATCCAAGTCTAGAATTAAAATGTTTTTTTTTTATTGCAACTAGCTAGCACTGGAATTAAAAGCAAACCACCTACCAAAATGAAATTTAATTTAATTTTTTTATATTAAGAGAGGCAGTTTGAACTTAATATTTTTTTTCAATATTTGAAGGAACTTAGTGATCACTAACTGTTAGATCTAATCCAATGGTGATTAAGGATCGTCACATCTATTTATGAAATAATAATAATTTTATACTAAAAACATTGGTTAAAAGTTCAATTATACGGAAAAATAATTAAGGATTCTCCTTCTTTAATCGTATTCAATCTCTAGAAACGCCTTCCTTCGCCTCCCTTCTTTCTTTTTTGGGGTAGGGTTTTCTCTCTTATTAAAACAGTTATTCTTGTGTTATTCTGAAAAATTATCCAGAAAACCGTAGTGTAGTGAAGTTGAAAAAGAAAGGAAAATCATTATAAAAAAATAGTTACAACACATTAAAGGATTCTTTGCCAGATAGAGTTCAAGAAGAAGAACAGATTCTCAAAGGAAATACGAAAAGCAAAACTTGAACTTGAGGAGGGAGAGAAAGAGGGTTCAGCCGTGCCCAACGATAAAACCAATTGAGTTCAGATTCATATTAACTCGTTGATGGACGTGACTAAAAAGGAGAGGAAACAAGGAAGTTGAAAACCCCTAGTCATTATGCTGTGAGTTGGGTCAGCTTTAATTTATTTTTAGTATAATTGAACCCAGGCCAGTGTTTTTTCATGTAAAATTATTTTTTCTTAAATTGAGGCCTGAATCATTATGTACCGTTGGATTATATCTAATGCCACGTGACCACTAAGTTCCCTGCACCTTGATGAACGAAACTATATTGAAAGAAATTTCACATTCTAACCACATGACAGACATTGACAACAGTAAAGTGTTATGCAGCATAAAAAAAATAAAGCAATAAAGCTAAAGTGTTCTGACATGGTTTTGTTTCACGAGGTACTCACTCCAGTTGAAACAAAATACATCGTTAGGAACAAGCCAAATTAGCAACAAAATGCCTCTCGCGCTAATCGAAGTAGTTGCAAAATTAACTATTGGTTGGAAAGACGAAGGAAATGGTTACAAAAAGACTTGGGTTGGGGACAAGATAAGACTACAAGTCTAGATCTAATGTGAATGCTAAAGTTAAAAATGTTTGTTTATGACAACTAGTAGTTACTATTGCAATTAGTTGAAACGACGTGCCAAAATGTTGATAACTAAGATAAAAAAAACTTATCACATGAAATTCAAAATCAATATAAATTTTATTTATAAAATTATAAACTTACCTGATGAAATTCATAATAAGATTCATAGCCAATATATTGCAAATCTGTATATGAACAATGTGTTGTACCATAACCATACTTTCAGGTCAAATTAGACCAGTTTCCAGATTTGGCTTCAAAGGTTCATGTGCAAATATTTTTAACTTGGGTGTTTTCACGTGGTTATTATTTAGAGTTTACCTTTCGTTTCGATGAAGAAATTGAAAATTACGTACAATTTTAAAATGATGGAATTTAGATTTCCGTTGTTTAAATTTCTGACAATTAATAATTTTAGTGTTTAAATTTATATATGTCAAATTTTATAAATGACAAACAATTATAGGGACAATATAAATGATCAAATACACATCTTTTGACGGAAATCTCGACTTCCAATCCAAACAAATTTTTGTACAGCCATCTTAACGATAGAATCGTATTATAACAAATTTTCAATGTCTAATTACTTTATTATTAAAATTTAAAACATAAGGATAAATATGTACAACTTCAAGATACCAACCTAAATTAATCCTAACGATAATATTGATAGCCTCGAGCAATAATTAATTCTACAACTAATACAATTGCTCACTGGCAATTTTTGTTGTTGTTGTTGTTGTTGTTGTCAAAATAGCTCACTCTCTTGCTGCCAAAAAAAAAAAAATAGTCTCTCCTTTAGCGCCCGTGGAACCCAGGTGCATTCAAGAAGATTCAAAACGTGGCTGAAGACAGCCCCGACAGCATCTACCATTCTACTATACCTTTCACTATTTTTTCTAAATATTTTCATTGGTCTTATTATAAATTTATAACTTGACTTCAGTTGTAGAGAATTTAAGATTTAAAGGGGATTTGCTCCATCATTGCAAATTCCAGACAACTGAAGCAACTGTAGAGAAGATGGAAGAGAAAGCTGAAGCAACTGTAGTTGCAGACAACTGGAAAGAGAAAGCTGCAAGGTTAGTTTCTATATATACGTATGCATGCAAATTTCACATTCTTGTGAACTGTGAAGAAAGTGGTTGAAGTACGTATTAAACTTTTTCTTCTGTCTCTCTTAAATCTGGATAAGAATTTTGTTACTTGGGTTCCTTTCCTTAAATGTTCTGCTCAATCCGACAGGCGGTGGAATTTTCTTTGTGTCCTGCCCAGCAGTAGCTATGATCCAAATTTAAATGCAGCAAGGTTGAACAACATATTTATATCATCATGTGTGCTTGGCGTTTTACTGGATCCTTTGTTCCTCTACATTCCCATGCTCAACCAAGATATCAAGTGTATGAAGTTGGACAACACCTTAATGATTGCAGCTCTTGTCTCACGATCGTTCACTGATCTATTCTATATAGGCAGAATTATTTTTCAAGTTTGTAGAATTATTTTGCAAGTTTGTAGATTTAAAAACTGCCCAGCTTTTATGAATCTATTTCTTCCGGAAAGTTCCTCCTCCGAGTTAAATCAATTAAGGAATGAATACTTGCCAAAGTCAAGTATAGCTAAGAAGATATGGCAGTCGTCTATCATAGTTGACATTTTAGCTATTCTTCCTCTTCCACAGGTATGAACAAAGGCCCTTGCTTCGATCTGGCCAGTACTCTAGATCGAGTTAATTGCTTTCCAAGCTCACTGTTTCTGTTTTTTTTTTCCTTCTTTTTTTCTTTTTGTTTGGTAATTCACTGTTTTTTGTTTGCACGCAATGCTATTTCAATATATAAGAGATTTTGCTCCAAATAGTCGATATTAACTTTGCTATGTTTCCAGGTGGTAATTCTCTTTTTCTTTCTGAAAATGAAGGGAGGATCTTTTGGGAAGCATATTATGAACATTCTGATTATGGTGCAATATGTACCGCGAGTTCTTCGCATCTATCTATCATGCAAAAAAGCTAAAAAACCATTCAAAGGACATATGGCATTATGGGTTAAAGGTTTACTCAATTTTTTTCTTTACATTCTGGCTAGTCATGTAAGTTTCACTTTTATCATAATTTATTTTAATTTCAAAACGTTACTTTACTTTACATAAGGAAAATACTTGTCTCTTTTTCATGCAAGAACTTCTACTTTCTTGCCAATCATAATCTGACATATGCAAATAAAATATATATTTTTTATTTTTTTATAAATTATTTTTGCATATATGTCAAATTATGTTTGATAGTAATGTCTCATGTTGGGAAGGAGACAAACTGTGTTTGAAATTTTATTTTCATAAAAACTTATTAGCATCATATAAAATTTTCACAAAAGTTCATTCTAACTAGCTTGTTGGTTTCTTTAGGTACTTGGAGCTTTTTGGTACTTTTTTGCCGTGCAGCGACTAATAAGTTGTTGGGAACATGCATGCCGATATGAAAATGGATGTGGCAGTAGTACTTTTGACTGTCATGATCACCATACGTTGAGAAATATTACTGTGCTAAATGATTTATGCCCTATAAATCCACAAAATTCAACTCTCTTTGATTTTGGCATATATCTAAATATCCTTCAGTCAGGTGTTTTGTGGTCAACAAACTATCCCCTGAAGTATTTGAACAGTTTTTGTTGGGGCCTGCGAAATTTGAGGTTTGTACATGTGAGACCCTTTGATCTTACAGATTGGGTTATAATTACAAATAAATAAACATCTAAATTTGCAATCCGGAGGATTTTGTTTTTGTTTTTTTTATAAAAAAATTATAATAATCAACTAGCCTTTGAAGTGTTGGTATCTTTGTCGAAAGAAGTACTCTTTGCATGGTATTTTGATTAATTACCCAAAGAAAGTTATTAATAAGTACATAATCATAATGTGTTCCATGTAAAGATGAATACAATTAACTTTTTTCTTTCTTTCTAGGATGGCTGTAATTTATATGCCCTACATGGACAAAATGCTGGGTCTGGAACTAGAGAAATGGTCTTAGATTTCCGTACATTGAACACATTATAGTCATTTTATAATGAGGGCAAATTGGTTAGCCGTTAGATTAAATTGGTTAGTCATTTTATAACTTTTGATTTGTATATCTTATGTATTGTGATCCATTTCATTTTTGCAGTTCTCTTGCTTCAAATCTCCAGCCGAGTTTCAATACATGGGAAATCCTCTTTGTGGCTTTTATATCTATAATCGGCTTGCTACTATTTGTATATCTCATTGGAAATTTACAGGTTGGTGCACTGAATATCTTTATATAAAAAGTTATCCTTAAGCTTTCAGCGATCCTGATATATGTTTATTTATTTTTCTCATTTGAATACCCATCTATATATATATATATATATATATTTATTTATTTATGTTTTTTTTTCCCGGTCAATGTGTGTGTCTATATATATAAATTAGAATCAATGAACTGAAACTCTTGTTGTGAAATAGACCTATGTGCAGTTAGATACTGAAAGGTTAGAGTCGCACAGACGCAAGATGAAAATTGAAATGAAGATGAAAGTAAAAGGCCAAGAAGTAGAATCATGGTTATCTAAAAATGGCATCCCCCTGCATAATATGCGGGTGATCATGGAAAAGGTACGACAAGAACTTGAAGAAAACTGGGATATTGATGTGGTTCAGGAAATCCTCTCTGTTCTTACCCCCAAATATATCAAAAGTTGCACCCCGTTCAGAAGGCTGCAGAAGGTAGGTCAGAAGCTAGTTTATACAATATATATATATACCTACACATTTGTTTTTAACCATCCGAACCATCTATATTTTAAGCCTACATTTATAGATCATCATTATATTTCCAGTATGTATTAATGGTTTTTTTATTTATAATATATTTTTGTTATTTCCAATATGTACTAATGTTAAAAATGTATGTTTAATGTGTGTCCCCGATCCTATATATATATATATATATATTAGATTTTTAATTGCTGATTATTTTTCTAAAATATTATATATATTTCTAGGTGCCACTACTTAAAGACATGGACGAAGGAGTTTTGAGAGAAATCTCTGAGAAGCTTAAGCCCAAGAAGTATACTCCTGAACAAATCATTATTAAGAAGGATCAAACACTTGAAATGATGCTTTTCATCGTGGACGGACGTGTAACCATTGAAAAGGAAAATTCTCAGTTGCAATTAGGCGCAGGAGATCTTTATGGAGAGGAACTTCTAGTTTCGCCATTGTGGACCTCCTCTGGTGATGCAAAACCCATAAACGAGTCTGTTCGGGCCATTGATGATGTTCAAGCCCTTGTAATCTCCGCCACAGACATGGCGACCTTGGGCTTTAGTTCCAGGCGGTCTATCAACGAGTTGCGCATGGTGGTAACTATTCTTCAGAAAGTAAGCTCCTTTTTATTTAGAAGATGTAATGATGTTACTTATTTGAATTATATCATGTTCTCTATATGTTTGAGAAATTAATAATGTGTCAAATCCTAGGTGCCAAAACTTGAAACTATGGATAAACAAGTATTGAAAGCAATGTCTCATCATCTTTCTCTGGTTAGCTATAAACACGACGATTATATTGTTCGAGAGAACCAACCAGTTAGTATGATGTTCTTCGTCACGAGGGGAGAGGTAACAAAAAATGAGAACCCTTTCGAAGAAAATTTTATTGGAGAAGAACTTCTTGAGTGGGTACTGGATAAGTCTTTTCCTACCATATTACCCTTGTCGACCTGCACTGTTAGAGTAGTCTCAAATGATGCTGAAGTCCTCGTTTTGAAGGCCAGGATGTTGAAGATTGTAGTCTCTAAGTTCATGAAGCATTTCAGCGATTTCGCCTCTCCCTCAGATATCCGGTTGACGTGGCTAAAAAAAGTAAGTTGCTCCATCTGCAGTACTAACTTTTAATGAAGAAAACACATCCAATTAAAACCATTATATATCATCCTAGCTACCCAGTACTAACTTTTAGAAGATTTACTTTATATTTTTCTTGACTGACAATGTCGCATGCGTCTATCTAATTTTAGGTGGAAATCTTTCAAAACATGGAGGAACAAGTGTTGGAAGCAATCTTGCAGTGTCTTAAGCCCATGAACTTCAATGTTGCCAAGCGCCATATTCTTCAAGAGAAAAAACCACTTAAAATGATGTTCTTCGTCATCCGAGGAGTTGTATTAATTGAAAATGATAGTTCTATGGACGTGAACATTAAAAAAACATGTGAAATAGGAAGTTTCTATGGAGAAGAACTTGTACACTGGGTTACAACTTGGGTATCACACAAGTCCCTTCCTCCCAAACTACCTTTATCACCTTGTTCTGCGCTATGCGGCGTGCTTGGTGGTCCTGTTGAAATCCTTGCTCTCAAAGCGGACGACTTGAAGAGTGTAGTCTCTGAATTCAGGTCGAAATTCAGCATGGAAACGGCCCTCCCCACAGATTCTGATCAGCCTCGGGACCCGTTGACCATCCTAAAGAATGTAAGTTCCTCTGGATGAAGAGAAACAGACCTATATATATATATATATCCTATATATTTTAATCATGATTCTAATTTCTCCTTTGCCATAAATAAATATGGTCTCCAATAATATCCTAGGTGGAAAGCCTTGAGACTATGGATGAGGAAGTGTTGAAAGAAATATGCAAGCATCTTACCCAAAAAACATATAAAGATGAGTACATTATTCTAAAGGATAAACAAATGGAAATGATGTTTTTCATCGTCAGCGGAGTTGTGTCAGTGACAAACGAGAGCTCGAAACATTACCGCAGAGAAGGAGAACATCCAAATCACAGTGGAGATGAGCTTATACAACATTGGATGCGATCTAAAAGTACGGATGCTAACGTTCCTGCCGAATTGCCCCCCTCTCCTTTTAGTTTTTGGGCCATCGGTGAAGTTGAAGTTCAGATTCTTAAGGCCGAAGACTTGGCAAGGGTTCAGCTTGGTGATCGAATTGGTTAGTAAGATTATGTATGTGCAACTAATTATTATTATTTTTTTTTGTGAGGTGTGCATATAATAAAGGCATGTGTGTAGTAATAAGATGTTATTTTCCCATCCGCGGCTACATGCATGCTTATTTACATACGTACTTTCGTTGTCTGATTGCTAGTATTTCTTGGTGCCAGGTTCTTGAAGAAGTGGCAAGGAAGACTGATGGCACGATTACTTGTCCAAGGACAGGTTTGGTTTGCAATTAAACAAATCTGGTGAAGACATGCGTGTGTATATATTTTTGTGTGTGTGTGATCAAGTGAAACTTAAGCTCGCTGCGGGTCAACTCACAATTGTGCCAAATCCCAAAACTTTGAGCCAAGCTGGACCCGTCCCGGCCCATGATGATCCCAGAGTCTGGAAGCCAAAAACTTTCCAGAGCCTAGATCTAGTCTCGACGCTTGCTAGGTTTAACATATTTTATTAAAGCCCGGAATTGAAAATGCTTTTCATGAGAACTAGCAAGCACTGCAATTTGCCAAAATTAAATTTGCTTTGTCTTGGGAGACGAACGAATCTAGTCAACAAGACTTGGTGGGGACATGACCAGATTCTATTCTCAATGCTAAAATAACATTTTTTTATTTATCCAATTCTAGAATTAAAAGATTTTTATTGTGACAACCAAACAAGCTACCAAAATGAAATTTAATTTTTTTTTATTTTTTGAGGTCCTTTTCTATTGAAAGGAGCGATAGTATATTAAACTCACACACACAATACAAATACTAAGACTCGAACCCAGGACCTTATCTGAGGGAGTAAATACTCCAAACCACTACACTAGTTGGTCCTTTGTTTAATCTATTTATTTATATTAAGAAGGGCAATTTTAACTTCATAAATACTATTAAACTAATAATAACTAGTTGGCAAAATAAAATTTACTTTTGTTTAATAGTTTACGGCCTTCTCTTCTCAACTTCTTGTGCGCGGTAAAAACTAGTACACGTTTATATAATTTGTATGTTCCAATCTTCTAGTTACTGTCGGGGTCATCTATATAATAGATACGGATGTTGGCATAAGACCTTAATAAAAATATTAAAAGCATTAAAATCCGGATTAATAGGTTTTTTTTAACTGACCAAATGCAATTAAGTATTAATTTCTTTCAAATGTTAAAATATATTTTAAATTCTAATCACCCTCTCTCAGTATCGCTTGTATCAAAAACATTTTAAACTCTAATCCGCGTCTCCAATTAGTTAAAAAAACATAGCTCTAAGATTTACATTATAACAACAATAAAGTATTCTGACAATGGGCACCCACTTAAATCGAAACACAATACAATTAATTACATAGTTAGGAACAAACCAACTAGCAACAAGATGCCTCTCGCACCAATTGGAGTAGTTGTAAAATTAGAGTTATTTACACTAATACCCTCTGAGGTTTTTGGTGTTTTCATAAAACCTCTTGAGATTTCAAAAATTACACAAACACTCCTTGAAATTTCAAATTGTTTTCACAAAACTCCTTTTCGTTGATTGTTCGTCTAAAAATGATTATTTCATAGAAGAAACCTTATGCAAATGACAAAATTGACCTCTATGAATGTATGTGCAATAATCTCAAATGCTAACTTTGTTTGTCGAATAATTTTTTATATATATATATATAAAATCATCAATTTTTGAATAAAAAATTAATGAAAGGAAGTTTTATGAAAAAAAAAAAAATTAAAACCTCACAGAGTTCTGTGACAGAGATCAGTGTTACCACACCGAAAACAGCACTAGGTATTGGTGTAAACAACTCTGCAAAATTAACTAATGGTAATAAACTATTTGCTTTGGTTGGAAAGACGAAGGAATTTATTACAAAAAGATACTTACTTGGGGACCAGACTAGAAGTCTAGAAGTTGATAATTAAGAATTTACTTACAAAAAATTTAAAACCTCACAGAGTTCTGTGACATAGATCAGTGTTTCCATGACAAGAGTTAAAAATGTTTGTTTATGACAACTATAGCGATCTATTATTAGTACTACAATTCATAAATTCAAACAACTTGCCAAGAAGTTGATAATTAAGAAAAAAGACACTTGTCTATTGAAATTTTAATCAATATAAACTATATATATATATATATATATAATGTGGGACTGCATATCTGTGTATGAACGATGTGTTGTATACTTTAAGGTTGAATTAGGTCAGTTCCCAGATTTGAGTCAAAAGGCTCTCCTGAATCGATCTTCACGTGACGACCCACGTTACAGTGTATTGGAATCATGTTGAAATGTACAAATGGCAACATGAAGATTTATATAATTTGGGTGTTTACACGAGATTTATTATTTTTATGGTATTACTTCGATTAGATAAGCTACTTTAATTTATTTGATTTATTATGTTTAAGGTAGATAGATTTTCTGGTTTATTATTTTTAAAGGTATAATCAAATAGCAATTTGATTGAAATCCAATTAGCACTATGAAGATTTAATCAAATAGCAATTTGGGCGTTTGCACATGGTTATCATTTTAACGTCTACCGCAAGTTGATAATAAACTAATTTGCTTTGGTTGGTGACATATGGTCCGTTTAGCAGTACTTCTGGAAGGGCTAAAAGTGTTTTCTGACAATGAAAAATGCTTCTAACAATGTTTGCCAAAAAAGCGCTTTTAGGCCATAGAAGCGCTTTCTAGATAAGCACCTGCCATGTACTTCTCTAGAAAGCACTCTTGAGTGCTTTTCTAGGAAGCACTTTGATTTCTTATGAAAATTTCAACTTCTTTATAATAAAAGCGCTTTTAATATAAACGCTTATGAACAAAAATGCTTTATAAAGAAGCAGTCCCAAATGAGCTTATAGTCCTTGTTGAAAACTTTAAGTTTGGCAAGATAATTGTATCTCCAATCAGAAGTGCTTACTAGAAGTTCTTTTCTCTCTTCATATTGCTTGACATCTCTATATTTTAGTAAGAGTTGGATAAGGAGATCATGGTTAAAATTGAAATTTTTAACTTCTCTAAATTTTAGTTAAGAAGCTCATTTAATGAGTTTTTTTGGAGATGCTCTCTTATACATATGAATGTGTTGTACCGTACGTAAACTTGAATTGGATCAGTTCTTACATTAGGTACGTTTGCAAACTTGAATTAGATACACATCCTCCTCACATTACGACCCACGTTACCGTTAACAAAGTTGACTCAAATTGAAACAAGCTAATATTTGTTAATTTTTACAATACATCACTAGCAGCAGATCAATTAAGGGTTTGCAGTGTCTACCCAAAAAAAAAAGGTCTCAAATTGAAACAAGGTACAATTTTCATTACATCACAAGCAAGCTGGCAACAAGACAATTATATCGGCCATCATCATCACACGAGTTCGACATTAATTTCGATTTGATTTTGCAAGCTGCTGTCGTCGTATAACTCTGCACGGCCAAAATATTCATCATGTTCTCGTCTGACATGAAGAAGTTGAGCGTTTGAAGGTGACCCAAGCAACTCGTCGGTCTCTTTGGGAGAAGGAGAAAAATTCAACTTAGCCAGTCCCTTAGCAGCTGAATAATCCCATGCCATAACCTCGAGCTTCATGGCTACTTCTCTCATGGAAGGCCTTTCATTTTGCAACCCTAAACAGCTTTTTGCGAGATCAACCACTTTCTTGGCTGTCTCCAAATTTTCCGCCTTGATTATTTTACCATCAAGAATTTGATCCCAGCGACCCTCTTCCACTGAACGAGCAAATAACTTTGCTAGGCCTCTCTGTCCCTTAGGCTTTTCACCACAAAATGCTTTCTGGCTTGTCAGTAGCTCAACTAGGACCACTCCAAAGCTATAGACGTCATTCTTTGTTGACAACTTTTTTGATTTTTTACTTTCAGGGTCTAAGTATCCGGCTAAACCTCGCAGGGTACCTTGTATTTGAGTTTGATCTTGAGGAATCACTTTTGCCTCTCTAAAGTTGGCCAATCTTGCCCTGTAATTCTTATCTAATAGTATTCTTTTCGAATTCACATTTAGATGTACGATTGATATATTCTTGGAAGTAGAAGAGGAGGAGTGCAAGTATTCTAGTGCTGCTGAGATTTCTACTGCTATCTTCATTCGCATTTGGAATGAGAGTGTTGATGATCCTTTGCTTTTTCCATGAATATGCTCGTAAAGAGTGCCATTGTTGATGAACTCGCAAACTAAGGTTTCTCCTCCCAGATCTGCACAATAACCTAAGAGCCTCACAATATGTCTGTGTTTAATCTGAGAAAGAATAGTCACTTCGTTAACAAAGATTTTAGAGACAATTCTACTAGGTACGTCTAACTTGAACTTCTTTATGGACACCACGCTTTTATCTTGTAGAACTCCTCTGTAAACTATTCCTTTGCCTCCTCTACCAATGATTCTACCGTCATAGAAATAATCTGTCGCCCAAGAAATTTCTCGTGCAGAAAACTTTCTGGGTGCTAACTTGGAAGGTGCATTATTATTATGTATAGCCAATATGTGTTGTGATGTTGCAATGCGTTTTAGCAACTCAATTATCTTGCACATACTAAGCATCAAAAGAATTCCAACCAGTATAATAAAGAAGCTTACACAGATACCTGCAAAAGGAGAATACACACGAACTCACACTCACACACAGATAATTGCTAATCATATGCAATTAAGTAGCTAACTAGTAAGTGGTACATACCCAATGAAATTTTCAGGGAAGTGTTCATGCTTTTGACGAAACCCGTCAAGCCGGCCGGCCTTTTGTTTCTGTACCCTTTTCCAGATCCAGAGTAAATTAACCCACCTTCCATTGTTGTAGGGCTTTGAAGCGAAGATCAAAGTTTATCTTTTGGTTAATAATAGGAGCGAAGACAAGCACAAAAGATTAGTGACTTTTTATGTGATTATTATTATTAATTACTAGACTCTTGGGCAAGGTAATCGATTTTTTTATTTTTATTTTTCCATATACTTTTGTTAACAGTAATATCATGTCTCTTGGGCAGGGCTCCAATATCTTTAATAACTGCATGTGACTCCATTATCCTATGCCAACACGCGAAACCTCGAACTTTGGATGACTCAATATTTGATCAGAACATTAAGACAAAACTTAAGTATTGATTTTGTTTTTTGGGTTAACTACTAAAAACCCCCCAAATTGTGGGGGTTATTTTTAAATACATACCCATTTTGTAAGACATTTCATCTTCATACTCAAACTTCCAAAAACTCAAACCCCGACTTACCCAGCCAATACCAACTGACCCACACAACTACCCTGGCTGTACAAAAACAACCAACCAAACCACCACTAACTCTGCTCCCACTGCAGCGCACCCATGGATATAGGGAACATGAGAACCCGCATTGTCTTGGTTGGAAATTCTGGGGGCATATCGTGGTCTATTGGAAATTCTAGGGCGATAGCGTGTCAAAAGTGGGATCTATTTTTTAATGACATGGACTCTTACGCAGATAAAAAATGTCTTACAAGATGAGTATGAACTTGGAAGTGACCTCATAATTTGGGGTTCTTTCTAGAGATATTTAGTGATATACCCATTTCTAGTGCTAATATTATAAATAAACCTTACACAATTGAATTTCTATAAACAAACCCAAAAAAAACCAAAAAAATAATAGCTGGCCCTATTGAATTTAATATTGATTATTAAATTACTTTGATGCCCTATTGAGTGTTTTGAGTATTTTTATGAGATTTTGGGATTGGGCTTGTTTTAAGAAATTGATGGCAGTTTTGTAATTTATAAGAAGTTAAAATCTTTTTTGTTATGTTGTAATGAGTTTTGGGTGTGTTTTTAAAGTCCATTTCATGTAGGGTATTTTTATAATTTGAGCCCCTATATTGAGTATAATAATGAATCTCCCTTTTTTCTATAGTTAACCCTCGTTTTTTTTTTTCCCCAAAAAAATTTACTGACCTTAATTTCTCTTAGCTGCTTGATTGATCACTCCATTCCTTAAATCAATTAAGATTTTTTGAGAGAGAGAGAGAGTGAGTGAGTTGAGTTGAGTTCTAGATTTGGTTTCAGTTAATTCAAAGGGTAATTACTCTGCTGGATCTTCATCTGCAATGCAAATATCCAGAATGCTACCCAGGCTCATTTTCAGCCAACCCTAGCCTAAGCCAATCCCCCACCTCTCTTGCTCCACATTGTAGAGTAGAAAACCTCTGAATCATGAGGAGTATGTCCTTGAACAATTATCCGCTGTAAAGCATGTCCAGAAAACAGGACTTCTGGTCTATTTTTTTAGGAAGGAAATAGTCCAGGGGATACAATATTATCCTAATTAAGTTTGAGTTATGGCTAACCTCGAACTAACTTTAGCTATAGAGGAAGAAGAAGACGAAGATGAAGAAACTTCACTTGTGCAGGACTCGGATGAAGAGCAAGTTACTGACAGGTTTCTTCTTTAATTTCTAAAGACATTTTCTTTTGTTTTCTCTGTTCACAGCATGAACAGAGTTTACAAGATTAGTCATGCCATAGCTTCCACGAATTTCTGGCTCCTTAATTAACTGTTTGTTTCTAATTTCTTCATTTGATAGGTGCCCCCCACCTCTTACATTTTCAAATTCAACGACGATCAAGTCATCAATGTTGGCAATCCTTTGTTGGGGATGCTTCTTGGCAGTGGAAATTCCTAGAGTTTTTTTTCGTATTACAGGGGTACTAATAGTGACAACTGTTAAACTTATTTGTTATCTTATAAAGGCAACAATAGTGATAACTATTGGAGGCATATATTTTCTGGTCCAACGGATAAACTGGAGAAAGATATTTGTCATATCATGTGTGATTTCTGTTATTGTCGACCCATTGTTCCTCTACATTCCTATCATCAACCAGGATCTCAAGTGCATCGACATGGACAAAGCATTGAATAAGACAGCTTTTGCTTTGAGAGCAGTCGCAGATTTCTCTTACTTTGTCGACTTACTTGTTCGACTTAAAATATGTGAGGAACTTTTCCCCTCAAATTTATTAATTTCATTTCAGAAACTACTTCTCATGAAACTTCTTTTTTGATATTCAACTTTAAATTTATTTTTATTGATGCATGAAACTTCTTGTTTCTCAACAATAGCAAAGACCATTTGGCAGTCATGCATCCTAATTGACATTTTAGCTCTTCTTCCACTTCCACAGGTAATTAAGAGCATCCTTTTCATATTCTTCTCACACTAATTAATTAATTTGATTTGAATGCTGGTATAAATTAAACATTGTATTTTGTCACTCACAGGTGGTAATTATCCTTTTCTTTTCTAAAGCAAAGGGCTGGAGATCTTTGAACATAGCGATGCTTATGAATTCTCTTGCTATGGTGCAATATGTGCCACGGATTCTTCGAATTTACTTCTCATGTAAGGAACTTAAAGAGAGTTTTAATGAACGTATTGGACTATGGATTAAAAGTGTACTCAATTTCTTTATGTACATCCTTGCTAGTCATGTAAGTTTCAGTCTCTTCATCTTTAATTTATGTAAAGGTTGATGCATAATTTTTCTTTTCTTTTTTTTCTTCGTTTTTTTTCTTGATCAAAGCTTAGGTTCTTAAATGAATCAACCTTACAGGTCCAGCTACCGAAGCATATTTGACAATTCGTTCTAATGAACTATAATTTGTCAATTCTTTAGGTACTCGGAGCTTTTTGGTACTTTTTTGCTATTCAAAGAATGAAGACTTGCTGGCAACTTGCATGTCGAACTGAAATTGGATGTGAACCTCATAGTTTTGTTTGTGATGACCTGTTCAGAAATACCACATCTCTAAATGACTTATGTCCAATAAACCCACAAAATGAAACGCTCTTTGATTTTGGTATATTTGTTGACGTCCTTAAATCTGGTATATCCAAGTCAACAAATCATCCACAAAAATTCTCCAATTGTTTCTGGTGGGGCTTGCGAAATTTGAGGTTTGTAAATTTGAAGCTCATTGGTCTTGCATATATTTTGCTATGGCTTATACTCACTAATAAAATACACTCAACTTTTCTACTGTCATTTCAAAACTCTGTTTTTCCCCAGTTTCTAATTCTCTGTCTTCCTTGTGCCCAATGTATACATAGCATCTGGTCTGAGTTCTTAATCATGAACACATTGAATTTAAAAGTAAAGATTTGTATCTTATATTTGCGATCCATATTCATATTTTCAGCTCTCTTGGTTCGAACCTCCAGCCCAGTATCACTACATGGGAGAACCTCTTTGCGGCTTTTGTTTCTATTATTGGCCTGCTACTATTTATATATCTCATTGGAAATTTGCAGGTTGGTATCAAGTTTTTATATCTAAACTTTTCTTGAATTAGTCTTTATACCTGCTTTTTTTAATTAGGAGGGACAAATCACTCATTGCCATTTTTCACTTTGGTCTGAATCATTTATTGCTAGTTACTTTGTCAAAAGCAGGAGAAATGTTTTGGTGTTATATATATATATATATGGTCACTGTTATGTGGTAATACTAATTGACATGTTACAATATGAATGAATTAGTAAGGTTACATGGTGGTGCGACTGCCACACCTAAGGCAAGCTGTGAAGATCGCTTTTTCCGAAAAATTTCATCTCCTATAGTTCATCATAGCCTAAGGTCCACTCTAATATGTTTTCTTTCCTAGCTGAACAAGCCTAAAACTCTAACTTCTAGGTTCAGTTCATTACCCTCATATAACAATATTATATTTACATTATACATTATTAGCTAGTAGTAATTAAAGTTACTTATAGATTTTAGAATAAATACTCACGAACTGAACGTAGCTACGTTGTTTTGGATTAATAGATGTACATGCAGTTCGACGCTGCAAGAGAAGAGGCACGTAAAGAACGTGTTAATCAAGAGATGAAAACGGAACGGAGGTTGAAAGAGAAAGATAGAGAGATAGCATTCTGGTTATCTGAGAATGTCAACATCCCTCAAAATGAGAAGGATAAGGTAAAGTCACAGATCATGAGAACGGTGAAACACGAACTTGAGGAACTCAGGGGTGGTGACGTGGAGGAGATCCTCTCTATTCTTCCCTCTGAACTTCAAAGCTATCTCAATTCCCATATGATGTGGAAAAAGTTACAGAGAGTAAGTTCCTATGTGATGCATGCTACGTTGCTAAATTAAATTAATTTTCCTTGCATTATCTTTTCTTACATGCATATATGTATATATTTATTGAATTAATTTACGCAGGTTCCAAAGCTTGACTCACTGGACGAACAAGTATTGAAAGCGATCTGGAAGCATTCTAAGACTTTGAAATATGCTGCAAAGACCAATATTATTAAGGAGAATGAACCGATTGATAAGATGTTCTTCATCATAGAAGGAGTTGTAAAGATTGAAAGTAGTAGGACTACGGATCGTTCTTCTGCGCAGCTTAAAGCAGGAGATTTCTTTGGAGAAGAACTTGTAGATTGGGCAACAATTGCTGTATTTCCTAACTTATTACCCTTGTCGACCAGTAGCGCCAAGGCCACCAAAGATGTCAAAGCCCGTGTTCTCCTGGCCAGCGACTTGTGTGATGTAGTCAGTCTTTTCCGGGACCATTTCCGTAAGAGGAAGCGCCCCCCACCTGACCTCGCTGGGTTTAACTGCGCATCAGCACCTCCCCCACCTCACCGGACAGTGTCAGGTCTAACTGCCTATAGACCTTGGTAAATCTGCCTCCTACTCTGCACTAATCACATATTGAACCAGCTCATGTAAATAAATCCTTTTCCTGTTTTTTCTGTTGCATTAATAATGCACCAAAAATTCTACCGTATAACAAGCAGACGATGGATACCTCAAGTTCTGCTTCTGCTGCCACTACTACTGTTGGGGACTTGGAACATGTATTTCACTGTTCTTTTCTAAGTTGTCGACAAAAGCAACATTTTTTGCAGAAATTAAAGTAGCCTTGTTGAAGAAAGTTGAGGTTCCACCCAAAACCAATTGGCAATGGGGGGAGTAACCCAACTCCTACTCTTTACCTTCACATTCTCACACGCCCCCGCACATGTGGCGAATTTTCAAGCATAACATGTGAACAACACATATTGGGTGACGTGGAGCACGTGTGGCCGTTGGGCTTTCATACGTAGGCTAACCCGCTCTGATACCATGAAGGACGTTGAGGTTCCATCCAAAATCAATTGGCAATTGGGGGAGTAACCCAACTCCTTATAAACCCTTACTAGGTTTCTTAACTTTCTAATGTAGGACTCTTTACCTTCACATTCTCACACTTGTCTACCTAAGTTTATTTAATTTCTTTGCAATGGGTGCATAAGCCCAAAATCGTTTGTCTCCGCTGAAGAAAGTTAAAGTCACTACAATATTTGTTGGGTATATATGATAGCTGAAGCCAACTGGAATTTTTGTGCCGGCAGTGGTTAGTTCAGTTGCTGACCAACGTGTATAGTTAGTTAGTTAGTTTCTAATATTGTTAGATGGTTAGGCTGTTAAGCAACAGTTTTGGAAGTTCGTTAAGAGCTTAAGAACAAGTGTATAAATACTCTAAGAAACTTTGTAAGGACTTACAATTAAGGATCACATTATTAGAACTTGAGCGTCTAACCTAAAACTAATTGGCAAGATCTTTTAAATGCTATTGCAAAACTTCCATCCTCCAATGCGGATATCAACATACATGATGCTATTCTCCATTATTATTATTTAGTCAATCCACAATTGCATTGCACATGAAATTTCTTGTATATTTCTAGTCACATGATGTAACTAGGACGATGAATGCAGATTACGTTTCCAATCTTATTTGCCTTTTGTCTTCTTTTGTGTACCTAGGATTCGTAAGACGTCTACCAATAGCTTCCTAGTCGCCCACATTCATTAATGGAAGTCTAAAAAGATACGGTTTTTGACATAATTGCACAATATCAACACTAGAAAATAAAAATCCGGACTCATAGATTTATGACCAAACATTCAAAACATAGTAATTTGACATAGTTTTCGTTAGGAACAAGCCAATCAATTATCGGCCATCATCATCAGGCTTCGACACTAATTCGGATTTGATTTGGCCCTGCACTGCTGTTGTATAACTCTGCAGCTGTTATAATCCCACAAGAACCAAAAAATTCATCAAATCCACGTCTAACCTCAAGAACTTGAGCTTGTGAAGGTGAGCCAAGCAAGTTGTCGGTTTTTTGGGGAGATTGAGAAAAATTCAACTTAGCCATTCCCGTAGCAGCTGAATAATGCCATTCCATAAATCGCAACACCTCAAGCTTCGTGGTTACTTCTTTCATGGAAGGCCTTTCCTAAACAGCGTTTTGCCAGACCAGCAACTTTTTTGGCTGTCCCAAGATTTTCCCCCTTGATTATTTCACCTTCAAGAATTTGATCCAAGCGACTCTCTTCCACCGAGCGAAGAAAGAAGCTTGCAAGGTGTTTGTCTGACTCAGGCCTCTCTTCACAAAACGCCTTTTGGCTTGTTAGTAGCTCCACTTGGACAACGCCAAAGCTATAGACGTCATTCTTTTCTGACAATGTGTTTGATTGAATACTTTCAGGGTCTAAGTATCCGGATGAGCCTCGCACGGTACCTTCTACATGAGTTTCACCTTGAATAACAAATTTTGCCTCTCTAAAGTAGGCCAATCTTGCCGTGTAATTCTCATCCAAGAGTATTCTTTTTGAATTCACGTTTAGATGTATGATTGTTGAATTGGAAGTGGAGGAGGAGTGCATGTATGCTAGCGCAGCTGCAATTTCTGCAGCTATCTTCATTCGTAATTCGAATGAGAGTGTTGACGATCCTCCGTTTTCTTCATGAATGTGCTTGTAAAGAGTGTCATTGTTGATGAAATCGTAAACTAAGGTTTATTGTCTCGAATCTATACAGTAACCTAAGAGCCTCACCACATGCCTGTGGTTGATCCGATCATCCGAGAAAGAAAACGCACGTCTTTAACAAACTTGTAACGGGTAGATTCTTCGGACTTGAACTTCTTTACGGCAACCACTCTCTCATCTGGTAGAATTCCTTTATACACTTTTCCATTCTCTCCGGTGTAGCAATGATTCTGCCGTCATCGTACTTGGATGTGGCCTCTTCCAGTTCTTTTTCAGTAAACTTTCGGATTGCTGACTTAATAGATCCATTACATTTAACCAATTCCTTTTCTAATTGCGCATTTGCAAAGTAATCTTTTATTTCTTTTACATACCCTGATATTTTCAGGGCTGTGCAATGTCTCAAAAGCAGTCCAACCAGCAAAACAAAGAAGCTTATACTGAAACCTGCACGTAATTGAAAACCGGCCACAAACATTTGAGGCTTTTTTTTACAATTTATTTATGCGTTAAGTAGCCAGTACATATATACGTACCCAGTGAAATTTTCAGAGGAGTCATGTTCTTTGATGTAATTTCCAGGTAAATTTAAGCACGTTCCAATGTTGCCGTGGTTTGAAGCCTTGGACTGATCAGCGATGTCTGGCAGACGCAAAATTACAACCCAGTAATCCCACAAAATTAGCTAGAGCTGCACAATAAGCACCTCTTAGTTCCTCCTAAATAGCAAGAAGAATTAATGGTATCCGTGTAATTTATTAATTACTGCTTAATTAGTTATGAGGAAAGAAAAGCATGCTAACCTGAATAGAGGCATACGCAGGGAAGAACACTGGCATGGCTCATGGCTTCACTGGGAAATGCCTTCTTCTTCTCTCTGTACTTAACTGTCTGCTCCAATGTTTCGTCCATCAATTATTTCCTTCATATGCAGGGGAACATATCTCACTTGGTGTAAAATTACACTAATGCTCTGCCCTATAAGCCCACTTGGTAATAACATATATCACTAAGCAAAGGATCAAAGTCTTTATTTTTTGGTAAGGAGAAGCAAAGTCAAGCCCAAGCACAAAGATAATTAATGGCTCTAATTAGTTCACATGGCCAGCGAGAATGCCAGATCGAGATTAGTCTTTCTTTATTTTGGCAAAAATTTCTCGAAGACTTGAATATTATTAGAGGAAGACTTGAGACAAGACTAATTATGATTAGAGAAAGACTTGAGAAAATAATATTAAAGAAAGACTTTAAGAATATTATTAATCACCGCAATTTAAAGATTCATAACTTTCCAATATGAAATCTTCATTTATATTATTTAAGCGTACATGATAAAATCTAGTCTAATCGCCTACTAGGCCTACAAATGTGTTTACCATATACTTCAACTTGAATTGAGTTCTTTCCAGATTTGGTCTTAAATTAAGGGGGATTTGGTGCATCTTCATTTGCAAATTCCCGAGCCTTATTCAAACCTGAAGCCCCCGAATTCATGCTCTATTGTAGAAACCCTCCTGAGTCGTATTTTTGGTTATATCCTTGAACAAAAACAGGAACTCAGGTCTCTTAGTAAATAAGTTTGAGTTATGGCTATACCTGAAGTAACTTTAGTTGTGGAGAACCCAGAAGAGAATGCTGAAGTAACTTCACTTGTGGAGAAATCCGAAAAAAAAAAAGCTGAATTAATTCCACTTGTGGAGAAATAGGAAGAGAAAACTGAAGTAACTTCACTTGTGGAAAACCCGGATGTAGAGCAAGGTATTGCAAGGTTAGTTCTTTAATTTCTCTAACACCATTTTAATTTTTTTCCTCTACATATATATAAAAAAAAAATGTCTACAATTTTTTGTTTTGTTTTTGTAAATGCACATCATTGATATATATATATATATATTGATACTATCAATACTTCGACTATATAGATCGATCGAACAATGAATTTGTATGTTCAGTGGCTGTTCCAATGAAACATTGCTTTGTATTGTCTTCCAGAAATTCAGATTCAAATTCAAAGAGCACACTTGACCTGTTTATTTTCCGCCCTTTGTTTTTAAGTAAAGAAATTAAACGGTAAAAAAAAGAGACTAAAATCTCTCCATTATTTGACTTCTCCACTAATCAAATCCAGTATGAAACTACTTGTATTGATTTTGTGACTTCAATTAGATATATCTTGGAATTAAAGTAAACTTTGGATTAAAGTCTTTGTTTACACTTTCTTAAATAATCAAAATTTAATATAATACAATTCACCCATGTTTTTCCCATTATTATCTCTTTTTTTTGTTCTCTCTCTTTTTTTTTCTTTTTTTTCTGTAATAACTGCCACACATGGGGCGGATCTAGCCCTTTTTCGACTAGGCGGTATCGTCCCCAGGTAGTAATTCTCATTTTCTTTTCTAAAGGGAGGGGATCTTTGAACGCAAAGGAGCTTATGAACTCCCTTGCTATGTTGCAATACGTGCCACGGGTGCTTCAACTTTACTTCTCATATGTAAGGAACTTACAGGGAATCCATCTGAAAATATTAAGGTATGGGTTAAAGGTGTACTCAATTTCCTTTTGTACATCATTTCTAGTCATGTAAATTTTACTCTCATCATAATCTTTATTAATTCTTTTTGTTTGATTTATTGGTAGCTTATGTTCTTATATAAATGAACCAACTTGATGAATGACGAAAACTCATCATGACGACAATTAAGAAATTTGACAGCTTAATTACCATTTTTTTCACCTTTTTTTAGAATTTTCTTTACAGTTCAATTTTATTAACTGACTTGTTGATTCTTCAGGTAATCGAGACCTTTTGGTACTTTTTTGCTATTCAACGAATGACAACTTGCTGGAAAATTGCATGTCAAACAGGCAATAGATGTGAATCTAGTACTAATTTTGTCTACGAGGATAATCAGTTCAGAAATACCACACTTAAATGACTTATGCCCAATAAATTCACCAAATATGCACCGCTCTTTGATTTTGGTATATTTGTTGATGTCCTTCAATCTGGTATATCGTGAAGGAAGTTGAGGTTCCACCCCAAAACCAATTGGCAATGGGGGGAGTAACCCAACTCCTTATAAGCCCTTGCTAGGTTTCTCAACTTTCCAATGTGGGACTCTTTACCTTCACATTCTCACACGCCCCCGCACGTGTGGCGAATTTTCAAGCCTAACACGTGGACAACACATTTTGGGTGACGTGGAGCACGTGTGGCCGTTGGGCTTTCACACGTGGGCAACCCGCTCTGATACCATGAAGGAAGTTGAGGTTCCACCCCAAAACCAATTGGCAATGGGGGGAGTTGCCCAACTCCTTATAAACCCAGGCTAGGTCCCTTAACATTTTAATGTGGGACAAACACTCTCAACATATCGGAGTCAACAAATTATCCACAAAAGTTCTCCAACAGTTTTTGGTGGGGTCTGCGCAATTTGAGGTTTGTACATACTAAATCCCTTGATCTTACGTCCAAATTTGTCTCTTATATTTGCTCCTTTTCATTTTTTCAGTTCTCTTGGCTCAAACCTCCAGCCTAGTAATACATGGGAAAACCTCTTTGCGGCTTTTATTTCTGTAATTGGCTTGCTACTATTTTTATATCTTACTGGAAATTTGCAGGTTGGTGCTAAAAACTTGTCTTTAAGCTTAATCTCCTCGATAATGAACTGAGCCTTAATTAGCTGTTGTTTTGGATTAATAGACATACATGCAGTCAGAGCTGCAAGAGTAGCGGCACGCAAGATTAAATTTGAAAACAAGTTGGACAAGAAAGAAACCGAGATAGAAAACTGGTTATCCAAGAATTTCATCATCCCTGGAAGTGCCAAGGATAGGTTAAAGTCGAAGATCATGAAAAAGGTCAAGCATGAACTTGAGCAAGACAGGGATGTCGACGTGGAGAAGATCCTCTCCATTCGTCCATTGAGACTTCAAACCTATATCAATTGGTGTGGAAAAAGCTCAAGGCAGTAAGTCTCCAGATTTTATCTTCTATTTTTCCTTTTCATGGTTGTTGATGCTCAAAATGGTTCGGTCAAGATTGAGTCCAACTTAGTGATGAGGTGTGATGGATGATGGATGAAGGTGAGGACATTCACCAAGTGTGTGAGGATTTAGGCAAGCGATAAACATATAGAAGACAAGATATACGTGGTTCACCCGAATGATGGGCTACGTCCACGGAGAAAGATGTTCTCATTATGATAATGTTTGTTTACATTTGTACAAGGGGATTAGACCCAAATATAAATATAACAAGTGAGAAGCCCAGCCCAGAGATGGATCCAGAAGAGAGAGTCCAACTTAGTGATGAGGTGTGTGGAGTCTTCAGCAGGGAAGAAGGCTAGGACCTTCGGTAAGAGGAGAACCTGCAGAAGACAAAGTGGGAGAAGCGCAGTCGTTAAGCTTCGGACACCAATGTGGTGTCGACCGAAAGCTCTCCGATGCTTAAGTCAGCTATAAGTGATAACTTTGGGAGAGTAACAGTAAAGGTGAGAAGGTAATTATCTTTTTTACTTGGGTACTGTTCTCTATTTATAGGGAAGTGAAAATGGGAGCTTTGCACAAAGTTTCGATGTAGGACTTTATGCAAGTCGCTGTGGTGGTGACACGTGTCTTGGAGATTAGGTTCGGCAGTTGGGAGCTTCGGCAGGTGTCTGGCACCTTGGAAGAGTGTCTTCCTTCGGCGGGGGAGAAGGCATGTCTGCCTTGGTGCTAGTCGCTTTAAGGCTGGATATGCTTGGTTGATTATGGTGTAAACAATTGTATAGTTAAATTTAAATGTGTTTAATTAATGTATAGGTGCCAAAGCTTTAGTCTATGGATGAAGAAGTGTAAAAAGCAATGTCCAAGCATCTGATACTTAAGAAATATGCTGCAAATAGCTACATCATAAAAGAGAATGAACCACTTTGAATGATGTTGTTGATCGCGGACGGAGTTGTAAAGGTTGAAGGTAGCAGTAGCAGCAATGAAGTTTCTAGTCGGTTGCTTGAAACAAGGCATTTCTATGGAGAAGAACTTATGGATTGGGTAAAGGTTTCTTTGTTTCCTTCCTTGTTACGCCCTTTCCACCAGTGCCTTTCTGGCCGTCAATGATGTGGAAGCCCACCTTCTCATGGCCATCAACTTGTGTGCGGTAGCCGCTTTTTACTGTGAGAATTTCAGTGAGAGCACTTTCAGCCCCCCACCAGTTGATGTTCGGTTTAACAGCCTAGGTCTTGCTAATCTGCCATATCTATATTGCATATTCAAGGGTAGCTGAATAACAACATTTTGGATCATTTCTGTAAAAATCACTTATGCTCGTATTCGTGAAAGAGCAGTTAGCATGTGCTTCTCCTTTTAAATTTTCTGCAAAAAGCTTTCAAATTTTGTTTTTAATTGTCTAATAGCATTTTTAGGCATGTCAAAAGAAGTTATAAACAAATCATATAAAGGATTTGAACTTTCATAATAAAAGATGTATATATGCAGAAGTACACATTTTACAATTATATTGTCCAAAATATATATTCTACAGTTTGATATTGAACTTATTTGATAGAAATCCAAGTAGCTTTTCCGTGTATATATATGGCATGTGAAAATCATGTTGATGATGTTCAAATGGCAAGTTGTGTTTAGCCTTCCTCTTTACATAATTTAAGCCTACATATTTCGTTTTTGTATTAATTTTTGTTGTGTTAGGTTTGCATATTTTTTTTTCCAAAGAAATGAATCTAAAAGTTTGGAAATTCCAAAAAGAAAGGAATTCATTAAATATGAACCGTTGGATCATAAGGTACAATTAATCCCAAGGTAGATTCCAAAAACATCACTTTATTTCATAGACACTTGCCCCTTCACGCATGTGTCAATTGATTTTTTTTTTTTTGGGAATTAAGAAAAGATAACATGGGTAGTTGTGTTCTATAAAAATAGGATTCATTATCTGATTTTTCTTTAAATTTTATTTTTTTTAATATAAAAAAATGTGAATTTACCATATTATCCTCATTTAATTAATAATTTTAATTCCTAATATTTGAATTAACCAAGAGTATTTTTTGATATTTTGAATGTTTCATCATTCTCTGTTTTTTTCTTTATATATATAGATAAACGAGAAACACACCAAATTGAAATTTTGTGGACTTTAGGATGAATTGTCAGCCGTAAATTCGTTTTCGAATTATTTAGCACTAGATTACCACTACTCATACGGGGCCCATCAACTGATTTTTGGGCGACTAAATTCTACCTGCGCGTGAGGCGCGCGTCTCCGCTGGGATTCCCCAAACTTTAGCAGCCTCTCTCTCCTTCCACTTCCACAAGCGGGGCCAACTCCTGCACATACCCGGTAAACACATTTTCTTTATATTTTTTTGCATCTCCGGCCAGTTTTCTAAATTTACCAGCATTTACACCTCTGCATTGAAGGTGTTGCCGGCAGCTCCAGGTGTAAATCTGACATGCACCTCCCTTTACACCCCACCATTAATTGGATGGAGATGCTCTCACTATGTTCGCCCGCTATATGATATTATGTTCCACACCACACTACTCTTAAAATTGCAGGTTTGTGATAGCAGTGGTATAGTGGATGTGGATAAGATAAAGCTTGGAGTGATTGGCCCTTGAGTTTAGAGGTATTCTTGACCTGTAAAAGGCAAGTCATTTCAACTTGTGTATCACGGGAATGTCATTATTTACCGTAAAATTGCTTTCAAAATGAAAGCCTATAAGTTTGTTTTGTGCTTCTACTAGGATGTCTTGGTATTAATATGCATGTATAGGAAGAGTTTTAATTTAAAGTGGGCAAATAAACTAAATTTGATCTTAAAAAGAAAAGGAGTGGGGACAAAGACTATAAAAAGTCTACATAGGTCAATTCATTTTTCCTCTTCTTTTCTTTGCCAATTCCAAGCCCAGTATTAAAAGTTGCTTTTGAATTATGACAACCAACTTTTCACCCACCAACTGAGTTTCTACATTAGAATTATTGCACAAGTATTTGTATTTGTTGCCAAAAAAAAACACAAAAACAAAGAATTCACTTCTATTAATAATTCTCTTGAAGAGGATTTCTTCTTGCTGTAACCGGAAAAGTTGGAGTTATGGCCAAAGACGATGTAGCTGAAGTTGTGGAGAAGTCGGAAGAGATTGCTGCTGCACCTGCACGGTTTGGTTTCTTTAACTTAAAACTACATATGCATTTTCTTCTTCCCTTAATATTAATTAATATTTTGTATCAAAAGCATGACTCATATCTATGGCTATATTTGTTTTGTTTTTTTTTTTTTCTGTTCTCCAGTAATCGTGATTCAAACTCAGAGGCTACAGTGGAAAATTCAGCCGTGAAAGATGAGGATGGATCAAGTAGAAACTGGTGGGTCTTTCCTTCAAGAGAGGAAAGTCATGATCCTGAAGAGCCAATCCTTCAGAAGTGGAAGAAGATATTTGTAGCATCATGTCTGCTTGCTATTTTACTGGATCCATTGTTTCTCTATGTTCCTATGATGAAAGATGATATCAAGTGCCTGCAGTCTGACAAAAACTTGAAGATTGCTGCTCTTCTTTTGAGATCAGTCACAGATCTTTTCTATATATTTGACATCATTTTTCAAATTTATACATCTGATTACTTTTCAGGTTTAATTAATGAATATCGAGGCAAACAGTATTCCGACTACTCAAAAATAAATTTTTGTCGGGAACATATTGTGCCAAAAATAGCTAAGATAATCGGGGAGTCATGTAATATCTTAATTGATATTTTGGCTATTCTTCCGCTTCCTCAGGTAATAGAATCCCTTTGTCGGAATTAATTTCTTGTTTTACCAATCTCCCTATTTTTGTTTATCATGCAAAGCGAATTTGATCTTATTATATTTAGGCTTAGCTGTTGATTTACCTTCTGAACTTATACCTAATTTTCGTTTTACTCCTTATATATATATTTTTAGAAAATTAAGAATATGAACTTCTTCTTTTTTCCACAGAGAGAGAGAGAGAGAGAGAGATTCAATTTTCAGTTTTTTATTTATTTTTAACATTCGAAATGACCATTTTGCCCTCATATTTAACGGCAAATTGGATGAAATGTTGCGGATTTAGACAGTGGGGGGGAAATTGGAGGAAAAAAAAAAGTTGATATCCTTAATTTTCTAAAAGAAAAATAAGAGGTAAATCGAAAGTTAGGTACAAGTTCGGGGGCAAATAAAGAGTTAACCCTTATATTTATTATAAAAGCATAAGAAATGTGCAGGTGTTCTATATATCTTAGCTAATGATTCACTACTTTACTCATGATAATTAGATTTTAATTGTTTGTATTATTAATGTATGTTGTCCAGGTTGCAATTCTCATTTTCTTTCCAGAAATGAGGGACTTGAGATCTTTCAACACAATAAGGATGGTTATCATGAATCTTTTTATTTTGTTGCAATATGTGCCACGAGTGTTTCGCATCTACTTATCATGTAAGGAACTTAAAAGGACTCCAAAAAAACAGAATGGAGAGACTGCCAAATGGGTTAAATGCGTCTTGAATCTCCTTATGTACGTCATTGCTAGTCATGTAAGTTTCAATATTTTATCATAATTTATTTTAAATTCATGTAACACTTGCTTGCTTGATTTAGATAAATAAAAGGCTTATATGTAGCATTGTTTGGTTTATGTACATCATTGCTAGTCATGTAAGTTTTAATATTTTATCGTAATTTATTTTAATTTCATAGCACGCACTTGCTTGATGTAGCATTAATTGTTTGGTTGGATTTCTTGCTAAAAGTAGTCTTAAATCAATCGATCTTTATGAAGGGTGAATATGATGAACAATAGGGCAAAACGATAGATATACTACATATTCCTGACTTGTATTTGCAGAAACAAGAATGTGTCATAACATTAAGTTCTTCTTTCAAGTTAGTGTACGTTTTTTTCCCTTTCTTTTTGTTACAAGGGAGGAATCAACTTCTAGTCTTAGGCGTAAATATTATCACACGCTATCATGAGAATCTAATGTTGGGACGTGAGCCCTCTCAAATTTGACAACATTTATTCAGTATATTTGATTTATTTTTTTTAAACTTGTAATTTCCTTACTCGAGTGAAGTTATTTTTTTTATTTATATTTTCGTAATTCTAATTAATTAACTTGATATTTTCTAGGTACTTGGTGCCATATGGTACTTTTTTGCTATTCAGCGAATGGGCATTTGTTGGCATAATGCATGTCGAAAAGTAAATGGATGTAACACTACTACCTTTGGATGTCATGACCATCACACATTTAGAAATATGACATTTCTAAATTATTTGTGCCCTGTAAGACCGATGAATACAACGCTCTTCGATTTTGGTATATATATTACAGTCCTTCAATCTGGTATAACGGGGTCAACAAATTATTTCGAAAAGCTCTCCAATTGTTTTTGGTGGGGCCTGCAAAATTTGAGGTTTGTGTATTTTTATTGTTTGTTTGGTCGGAGATTGATTTGCTTATTTTGAATCATTGAATTTATAACTTGAAACTTTTGGCCAATGCCTATTTTCTTTAGAAGCATTTGTTGAATGAAAAGCAAATTTTCAATTTTGTATTAAATATATTTAATAATCTCATTTCTGCAGTTCTTTTGGTTCAAACCTCGAGCCTAGTATCAATGGATGGGAAAACCTCTTCGCGGCTTTTATATCTATTATTGGCTTGCTTTTATTCTTATATCTCATTGGAAATTTGCAGGTTAGGGTTGAGTCTTATATTTTTTTCAAAAAAATTAAATGATTTTTTTTTTTTTTTTTTTTTTTTGCGGCTAATTTTATTTTGATCACTAATTCCTAGCTAATGACAAAGCTGCCTTGTTGTGGCATATACAGGCATACCTGCAGTTTGATACCACAAGAATAGAGACCCATAGACACAAGAGGAGAGTGGAAGAGAAGATGAAAGAGAAAGGTCAAAAGATAGAGCTGTGGTTATTTTGCATCCCCGAAAGGTTGAAGGAGGATATGAAATTGCTGATCATGGAGAAGGTTCGACAAGAACTTGAAGAAGACAGGGATGCTGATTTGAACTATATCCTCTCTACTCTTCCCATGGACATTCAAAGCAGTATTAGAAGTGGTATCCCTATCACAAGGTTGACTCAAGTAAGTTCCTCCAAATCCATCACTTTCAAAGCCTTTCCATATATATATAATCTCAATACTTTAATTCTTCCGAGAATTAATGAATTCTCATCCATCCTAGAACTGTTCTTCTTCTTTTTTTAGGGAGACTAATAATTATGTATAAGATTTTTAATTTCTCTCTTTAATAATGTATTTTTTTAATTATTCACAGGTGCCAATATTTAAAGACATGGATGAAAAAGTGTTGAAAGCAATCTGTCGGTATCTTAAGCCAAGGAGGTATGCTAAAAACGGTACCATTACTCAAGAGGGTGGACCACTTGAAATGATGCTCTACATTGTGAACGGATTTGTAAACATTGAAGAAAGAGATGGTTCTAATAACTTGCAACGAGGTGCAAGAGAAGTATATGGAGAAGAACTTCTACGTTGGCCATTGTCGAACTCATTTCCCCACGTATTACCGTCGGCAACGTTGTCTGCTACGGCAGGAAGTGATGTTGTAGCCCTTGCTCTCACGGCCACAGACTTAGACAGTGTGGTCTCTGAATTCGGAAGGCAATATTTCTTTGGGATGATTACATGTAAAATGTTCAGTGTAAAAGAAGTGGAGAAGGCAACAGACACTTACCATGTAAGTAGATTCATCAGAAGGCAACAAACAATTACCTCTAGAGGAGTCTCTACAAGAGTTTACAAAGGGGTGCTAGCAGATAAAACAGAGGTTGAGGTAACGAGGTACACAGTGAATTGTTCCTATGATGATTATCCATATTTGGTTAAACTGGTGGCTGTTGCTTCTCGTACCAACCACAAAAATTTGGTGAGGCTCTTAGGTTGCTGTTTGGAAGGACAAACAATTGCACTGGTTTCTGAGTACATTCCGAATGCCTGTACTCTTTTTCAACGCATTCATGGAGAAGAAGGAGAAGAAGGCAAACCATCATCACCACTTTCATTGGAGTTACGAATGAAGATAGCATCTGAAACCGCAGGAGCCCTAGCTTACTTACGCTCATTAACTACCACGCCAATCTTACCCTCTTTTGTGTCGACAACAAGTATACTTTTGGATGATAATTGCACGGCAAAGTTGTGCAGCTTTGGACTTAGATTTGTGCCCAATGATAGCCGGTATTCATTGTCATCTATAAGGCAAGGATGCTTCGACCCTGAATCAAAGACACTAATAGAAAGGCTGGACGTCTATGGCATTGGAGTTGTCCTAGCGGAGCTTCTAACAGATCCAAATGCAATTTCTTCATCAGGGGATCGTGACTTGACGAAGCTGGTAAACTCATTTCTAGAGGATCGCTTGAAAGAAATTCTCGATCGTAAAATAATATTGAAGGAAGGAGATTTTAGGACAGCCAAAAAAGTGGCACATCTGGCAACAAGATGTTTAAGGTATGAAAAGGAGGAAATGCCTTCCATGAAAGAAGTAGTCGCGGAGCTTGAGGGAATATTGCGCATTCTTAGGGCAGAGCAAGGTGGAGAAGCTAGCTTCTCTTGATCTCCCAAAAGGAAACAACCACTTTGTAACCAAAAAAGTAAAAAAAAAGGTAAATGTGCATTTGTTAGTTATAGATGACTAACATATGTGTGTCGCCTACTTGCAACAACATTGGTCGGTAAATCAAACTAATTTCGGCTATGTTTTTGGAATTTTGAATGTTTCAGTATTTGAGACATTATCTTTATGTATATATTATATTATATTGAGTTTTTCTATGAACATTCCAACTAAAAATATTAAAATTTGGAAGGAATTCCGAAAATAACATTTATTTCATAAGTTTAAATTTGAGTAATATATTGGACATTTAGAACATCTCCATCCATAAGGGCTAAGGTAAGGGCAAGGGCAAGTAAGGATTGCCACTATTCATGTGGATAGTGGCAGCCTTGCCTTTTTTGGTTTCACCCCAAAAGGCTAGGGCAAGGGCAAGAAAAAAAAAAAGAATATGCAACAAAATATAAATTTGTTATGTATTTATAGGGAAAGTGAATAAAAGTATTATGTATTTATAGGGAAAACATCCATAATTTTTTGGTATTTTTTTTTTTAAAAATTTGATTTTTTTCTATTTTTTTCAATTTTTTGACTCGCTGACATCAGCGTGACATCACCACTGATATCAGCGCCCTAGGGCTGAAGCCCAGGCAAAATCTGCCCTTGGGCTTGCCCGGGCTGCAGGTCGTGCGCTGGAGGGTCTTTTGGGCTGGCAGGGGGCCTTTTGCCCGGGTTGGTGGCATGCGCTGGACATGCTCTTATAGGGAAAAAAATTGTATTTGCTACACGGCTGGGCCCCACACTGACGCAAATGTTGGCGGGTAGCTCCCTACCAAGTCGCGCGTCGTCAGCGAGTGAGTGGAACATGTCTTTGCTTCACGTGGGTGCTCGGCTTTCTCGTGGGGCTCGCTTGGGTTTGTTTTTATTTTTTTCTTCAATGGGCTTGAAACTTAGGTGCCCCGAAACAGGTCCATTGGACTATCACTTATACTTAAAAAAGAATTACTAGTGGGAAGAGTCTTTAAACTTAACTTGGTAATAAACTAATTTGCTTTGGTCAGTAATGACTAGGTCAATTGTCAACGCACTAACTTGGCCTTTTCTTTTTTTCTTCTCTTTTTTGGCAAATCAGGCACAGTCCAGCGATACAAAACTACAGAATTGAGTTGACAGCACAATAAAAGATAAAGCAATAATGTTTTTGTGTACCTGTGGAATGAGTGGCCCTTATAAGTTTGGGGTATTCCTTGACCCTGAAAAAGGCAAGTCATTTCAAGATATACGACACGACGTACAGTAAGTCGCGTAGTAGTGCAATAATGTTATCATATTGCAACTGTCCACATTACTAATGAGTATTTCTCCAAAATATAATGTGGTAAAATTGATTTCAAAATGAAAGTCTAGATACCGCGTGCTGCGTGCATGGAATTTTCCATCAAATAATAGAGACGACCGGATGTTGACTCTAAGAGTTTTTCCTTTCTTCCACATTTTCCCTTCGATTGCAAGAGTCCAATGACCAAGACCCTTCGCTAATGAGAGAAACAATGCAAATGCTCGACAATTGTACAGTGGCGGGCCCGGCATTGCTTAAAGAAAATAAAAAAGAGGTCAGCCTTCACGTGGTCTAGTGTATTCAGGGCCAGCCTTGGATGTTGACTCTAAGCATTTTCACCATGTGCTATGACAAAAAGTAGGATGAGAAAATAGTTGTCACTATTCAAATGCATATGAGGAAAGGAATATGTATAAAGTTTTGATATAGAAAGTAAAGAATTTTGTTAGATATTTATAATAATAAAAAAATCTGAATTTTTTTGTTTTTTGTTTTAATTTTTTAATAATGACATTATAATGACGTCAACATTAAGTCAGTTTATCCAAACAAGTTTTGTTTTTGGGCTTGCCTAGCTTGGGGCCTCCCGATGGAAATGCTCTAACAGTCTTTCCAAGCTAGGCCATTATTATCAAGTTGTATGTCACTATGAGGGGTGGACATCGAGATCAAAAAATCAAAACATCGAGCAGGATCATATGGAAAAAATCTAAGAAAAAAAATCGATTCACTAGAAAAGTCAACAAACTAGCACCAAACCAAACCGGATCAGTTCAAATCGGTTCTAGTTTCGATTTCAGACCTCATCAAATCGGACTAGACCGGTTGTGTATATTTTTATTTTTTATTTTATACAAAATTATTTAAATCAAATGCTACATTTTTAATCATATAACTAATATTTCTCCAAACTCAACTTCAAAACATCTCTATTTTCTAGGCCCAATATCTCTATTTGCATGAAATTGAATCATTTGTTTTTAGTTGAATTTGTATTTAAAAAAATTAGTTTGAAAAAATAATAATAATCCGGTCCATAACATCCGGTCCAAAACTGGAAACTGAACTGGAATCGAGAACCGGCTAGTTTCAATTTTTTTTTTTTATACTAAAATCAGATCTAACCGTACCAATTAAATAGTTTTGCTTCCAATTCCAATTTGAGATGGAAACCAGACTAGACTGGACCATACTCCTAGTCACTATGTTGGCCAGATATCCCAATATATTATGTTCTACACTTTTTTCATATTAAGTTTATCTAATAGAACAAAAGTAGGTTTTCTAGTAAAGAAATGTTTGGTTTGAGATTGCAGTGCATAAAGATAAAGAAATGTTGTTGTGTACAGTAGCCCTTATTTTATATACAAATTACTAATGGGTAATTCTCCAAAATAAAGTGACTAATTGATTTCAAAATGAAAGCCTATAACTTAGTTTTGTGCTTCTAAGATGTGGCTAAAATTAATCTACTTAAGGCTAGTTTGATATTATTGTACTTTTTAAAAAAAAACTGCGTCAATTAAGTAATAAAAATTTTATTTGTGTCAATTTAGTACGTTAATTAATTTTTGTGTCTAACTGGTCTCTATTAAAATTTAAGCTCTTTTACTCTCTGCTCGGTAATTTATTTAAGGTCAAGAGCTTTTACTTTTGACCTCTTAACTTTTAGTATTATATTAATCCTGTTTCGTTTGAAATAACACTTAATAAACAAACCAAACTAAGAGCATCTACAATGGGCTCCCTAAATTACCTTCTTAGACAAATTTTAGAGAGGATTTGGAAAAATACAATTCCAACCATACTCCCTATCCACCTCCTAAAATAAGGAGACTTCTAGGAGCTTCTAAATTTAAGGAGAGAGAAAGGACTTCTAATGGCTCCCTATAATTTAATGCTGCTTTATTTAATGAGTATTTCAAACCTTTAATTAATGTTAATTATTTTTATATTATTTTTTAATAGAGATGGACCAATTAAAAAAGAGTTATATCATTTATAACTCCCTAAACTAGAGAGCATGATTGGAGTTTAAATTTTATAAAGAGCTCCTAAAATAACTTTTATATATTTTTAGTTAAAATTTAACTAAAAAATAGATAGCATGATTGTGAATGCTCTAATGTCTTGAAGGCTTTTGTGGTTGAGAGACAATCGTAAAGAAGTTGACAAATATAGCAACTGCACGAGTTGGATCGCAGATCAATCAAACTGCTAATTTATGCCTTTCTGTACATGCTACTGCAAATTTGCAAAATATCGTGATTGGATGTAATATTAGCATGATTGGATGCATCATTAGTACTGTTCTCTTCAAACTCAAGTCTTGGTCAAGTAGCAACCAACAAAAATCAAGTTGCCTTAATCGGCTAGTAAAAAGACTTGCTAATTAAGTTGATTTGGTACTCAATTTGCTTTTTATAAACTTGGAAAGATTGTTTTTCATTTTCTTTTTTGTTGGATATGTCAATTTCTGAACTTTAGATTATTTCCACCCAACTGAGTGCTAGCTAGCCGGATCAATTTCTGCCACTCTCACTCTCAGCCTTGTCCAAATTTCCCCCTTTCTTGCTCCACCTTGTAGAAAGCCTCCTATAATTTCCTGAGAAATTGGAGTTATGGCCAACCCCGATGTAAGTTCTGTTGTGGAGAAGTCGGAAGAGAAAGCTGGACGGTTTGGTTTCTTTAACTTCAAACTATTTATGTGCATTTTCCTTTTCCCTTTAAATAAATTCTGTATAAAAAAAATAGGACTTGTGTGTCTGCGGTGGCTGCTCAAAATTTTATACATGTTTGTTTTGTGTTGTCCAGTGATTCAGACTCAGATTCAAAATCATACTCAAGTTCAGACACTACAACGGGAGAATCTTCCATGGAAGAATGGCAGATATCAAGAAAAAAAAGGCCAATGATGATGATAGTGAAAATTCTTGAGCTGTTTCACTGGATCCTTGCAAGGTGGAAGAAGATGTTTGTAACATCATGTGTGTTTGCTGTTTCACTGGATCCTTTGTTCCTCTACATTCCTATCATCGATCAGGATATGAACTGTCTGAGTTTGGACCAAAATCTGAAGATAACAGCTCTCGCATTAAGATCTGTCACAGATCTCTTTTATATTATGGACATCATTATTGAAATTTATACATCTGGGATCTGTTCAAGTTTAACCAATGAATTTCATCACAGCTCCAAATTACAATTCTTGGGGAACACTTTCTTGCCGAAAGTAGCTAAGACGATTTGGCAGTCATACATCTTAATTGATATTTTAGCTATCATTCCCCTTCCACAGGTTGAAGTCCTTTTTGGAGGAAACTTCTTCATCATCTCTTTATTTCTACTACGTTTACTGCTTTAGTTAGCATTAGTGTTGTTTCAATATTTTCTCTCACGATATTTCGCCACTTAATTGGCTTTTAAATTGTATTGTTTACAGGTACTGATTCTCACTTTCTTTTCAAAAATGAGGGCAACGAGATCCTTGGGTACAAGGAAGTTTATTATGAACTTTTTTGTTATGGTGCAATATTTACCACGGGTTATTCGCATATATCTATCATGTAAGGCACCTAAAATGTCTCACAAGAGCGAGACTCCAGTATGGGTTAAAGGTGTATTGAATTTCTTTATGTACATCCTTGCTAGTCATGTAAGTTCATCTTGTCATGATGTATTTTAACTCTATAAAGTTACATATATATTTTTACTTTCTTATCTTTTTTTCTAATAAGTTCAATTTAATTAATTTGTTGGTCATTCAGGTACTTGGAGCCGTATGGTACTTTTTTGCTATTCAACAAATGACAGTTTGTTGGGCATATGCATGTCGAAATGAAAATGGGTGCGACTCCACTACTTTTGGTTGTCATGACCGTACATCCAAAAATGATTTATGCCCTGTAAGTTCACCAAATACAACATTCTTCGAATTTGGGATATTTCTTAGTCTCCTTCAGTCTGGTGTGCCCTCGTCAACAAATTTTCTACAGAAGTTCACAAACTGCTTTTGTTGGGGCCTACGAAATTTGAGGTTTGTACCTTGTAAGTCAAAAACGATACTAAATCTTACCCTATAATCAATAAGTCCTAATCAACTTTGAAAAAAATTTACACATTTTTAACCACATTGAATTGTTGCAGAGGAAAATTAGTGGTTGTATATTTCTTACTTAACATTAAATTTGTAAGTTCATGCTCGCATCTTATTTATTTTTGCAGTTCTCTTGGTTCTAATCTCCAGCCCAGTACCAACACTTGGGAAAACCTCTTTGTGGTTTTTATTTCTATAATTGGCTTGCTACTGTTTATATATCTCATTGGAAATCTGCAGGTTTGTACCCATTTAATTATAAATAAATAAAAGTCTACATGCTTAATATATATATATAATGACCAATATGATCCCAGTGAATTTGTTTTTTTTTTTTTCAAATATGTCCATGCGGTTTTAACTTTATCAATCATATCCCTATAGGTTTTGTTTTCAATACCCAAGGAAAAAGAAAGAATTCGTCGCGCTCGCCTAGATGCTTTAGTTTGTTCTTGATTGTAAATGAAATCTAATTGTAGAAACCTCATTCCAAGTTGATAACAGGGAGAGAAGAATGAACAATTGAATAAAAGAAGAAGATTTAGAGACCAAATTATTGAAACTGATTAATTAATCTCGTCGTGGGACCAAATTATATGTTGGCTGATATTTCTTTAGTAAGTCAGCCAATCAATCAATGAACTGATTAACTCTCACTTATTGTGGAATAGACATATTTGTCCTTGGACACTACAAGAATAGAGGCGCATAGACACAAGATGAAAATTAAACGGAAGATGGAAGAGAAAGGTCAAGAGCTAGAATTATGGTTGCCTAAAAATGGCATCCCTGAAAAGTCACATAAGAATATAAAGTTGCAGATCATGGAAAAGGTAGAACAAGAATTTGAAGAAAACAGGGATGTTGATTTAGATAATTTCATCTCTACTCTTCCCTCAGATCTTGAAAACCAGATCAAAAGTTATATGCCGTTCACTAGGTTGAAAATGGTACGTTTGTCCAAACCCATGACTTCATTTTGCTGCTATGATGTTATGTTACTTATTTAATCATTCCTCTTAAATATTAATTAATTCATTAATGGTAGGTGCGAGTCCTTCAAAACATGGATGAACAAGTGTTGAAAGCAATTTGTCAGCATCTAAAGCCCAGGAAGTATACTGAAGACAAGCTCATTCTTCGAGAGGGTGAACCACTTAAAATGATGCTCTTCATTGTGGAAGGACATGTAGCCATTGAAAAGAAAGGTGTTTCTATTTTGAATCAAGGTGCCAGAGAATTATATGGAGAAAAGCTTCTAGCTTGGCCATTCTCGACATCTTTTCCAAAGAAGTTACCCACCGCAACAGAGTCTGCTAGGGCAATTGGTGATGTTGAAGCCCTTATTCTAATGGCCAACGACATGAAGGGTGTAGTCTTTAAATTCGGGGTGCATTTCATCAAAAAGTATGGCAAACTCAAAGAAAAATTGGCTAATCATCATCTAAGACCTATGGGAGCAGCACCAGCATCTATGGACCTAGCACCAGCATCTATGGGAGCAGCACCAGCATCTATGGAGGTACCACTCAGACTCTTTACTGAAAAAGAACTTAAGAAGGCCACACAAAATTACAATGCAAGTGCAAGGATTGGTGAAGGAGGTTATGGAATAGTTTACAAAGGAATACTGCCAGATAAAACAGTTGTTGCCATAAAGAAGTCCAAAATGCATGCCCCAGCCATGAGCGTGAACTCCGTTAATGAGGCGTTTATTCTTTCTCAGATCAACCATAGAAACATCGTGCAGCTTTTAGGTTGTTGTTTAGAGGCAAAAACGAATTTAATGGTTTACGAGTTCATCGACAACGGGACTCTGTCTGAGCACATTCACAACGAAGGCAAAGGAGAGAAACTCTCATTTGAATTACGACTGAAGATAGCAGCAGAAATTGCAGCAGCACTATCATACGTGCACTCCATGTCAATCATACACCGAGATGTAAAGACAGCAAATATACTATTGAATCGAAATTACACAGCAAAGGTTTCAGACTTTGGAGGTTCAAAATTGCTTCATGAAGATCAAGATTCCGTGTCAACTTTAGTGCAAGGGACACTCGGATACTTAGATCCTGAATATCTTATGTCAAACACGCTAACAGAAAAGAGCGATGTCTACAGCTTTGGAGTTGTCCTATTGGAGCTACTAACAAGTCGAAGGGCAGTTTCTTTTGAAAGGCCTGAGGAAGAGAGAAACCTAGCAAGCTTCTTTCTTTATTTAGCGGAACAAGGACACTTAGATCAAATTCTTGATGGTGAAATAATCAACCGGGGAAATTATGTAACGGCCGAAAAAGTAAGCTATCTAGCAAGAAGATGTTTGATGGTTAGAGCGAAGGAAAGGCCTTCTATGAAAGAAGTAGCCATCGAGCTCGAGCAGCTAATTACGGCAACACATCTTGCAGAAAAGGCTAATTTCTCTTCATCTTCCGAAGAGACTAATTGGTTTCTTCAGCCACCTTCAAACTCTTATGTTGTGGATGTTAGAGATGAAGGTGATGATGTTGCTTCTAGTGGTTCAATTAATTCTTGTGTCTAATTAGCCTCTATTAAAATTTCACCTCTTTTACTCTCTGCTTAGTAATTTATTTAAGGTCAAGAGCTTTTATTTTTGAACCCTTAACTTTTAGTATTATATTAATCCTGTTTAGTTTGAAATAACACTAGAGAAACAAACCAATGTCTTGTACACGTTGGGAGTGTGGGTGAGAGACAATCGTGAAGAAGTTCACAAATACACAAACTCCACGTCTCAGATCGCAAATCAATCAAACTGCTAATTTATGGCTATATACACTAATTGGATCAACTACGAACTTGCCCTTCATCGTTGCATCATAAATTCTTATAAATAAGTCAAACACAAAATTTATGGATCCGAATAATAAAATTATCAATTACCCGCACAAATCCAAATTCGTAATCTTAACTAAGAGAGAAAAAAAAATTTGAGCTAGAAAACAAACATATAAAAAGGTTCCACTTGAAAGCACGAAAATTGTCACACTAATGTTTATGTAAAACCAGCATATATATATGTATGTCTATACCTAATTTAATAGATACGGAGGCCACAATTGGACTAAAAAGTGCCATCGGTAGAGTAGCATTTGGCACCCCTCATTGTCGAGCATAAGACCAGACCCCTTGTATTGAAATTATTCGTGGAGCACCCACATGAAATATCTACAGTCCCACATCGAAGTTCTACACAACATGCACACCTCCCAAAGCTTATAAAAATTGGCACAAGTCCCAAAATGGAGGTAATTGGAACTTTTGGCAATTCAGCCATTACTCTGTTCAGATTACCATATGCTCCATACTTAATCTCACTTAAGAATCAGAGAGCCTTCGGCCGTTATCACATGTAACACCCCGACTCCAAATTTAAAACATATTTTAAACTATTTAAGTGAATTTATGAATTTACCCTTAGGGTAGGGGTAAATTGGTCATTTTCTTGCCCGAAAAGTGTTTGGGGCAGTGACTCGTATTTTTGGGTAGGTGGTACTGAGACGAATTCGTAGAGACGCAGTAGGCATAATTCGGAGTTCCAACGAAGAAATTACGATCAAAACATTGACGATGACAAAACCGTAAATATTTCAAAATTTGGGTTTAAAAACACCTGATCTCTCTCTCTCTCTCTCTCTCTCTCTCTCTCTCTGCTGAACCCCCCTCCCCCTTTTCGATTTTTCGCCGGAATTTCAGACGGCGAGAACTTCGCAGTCCGACCTTCATTTCAGGTGCCGTTTCTTGCAAAAGCTTCCTCTCTTCCTCCTCTACCCAGCCCACCCCTTTTCTCCGATCGAAAACTCGGCGAACGGCGGTGGCAACGACGTGAAAAACAGCCAAAACTGTCGAAGTCACCGGCAACGTTTCCGGCCATCACGACTTGGAACAGGTAGTTCTCCTCCCCTCCTAGCTATTTCCTAGGTTGTGCGACGACAATGGTGACGGTGGTCGCCGGATCGAGGCTGTGAAGTTTCGGGTTAAACCGTGAGTTTCCGACGCCAATTCCGACCACTTGCCGTCCGAATTGGACTTGGGTGTAGTTGAATAAAGTGGTGCACTCATCGAGTAGAACCTATAGCCGGGAGGGTGGCTTGTAGTTTGGAGATTTTCCGACGAAGCTCTATCGCTTTGGACACCCGCGCTTGTGGCGGCGCGTGGGCACTGTAGCAAAGGGGCATTATTATCCCAATGCGATCTCCTGGTTGTCATGAGTGCGTAGGATTTTGCATATCTCAATTCGGACATCGTGTGACTATCGAACAGATTTTCGCATATTGTGCATTATCTAGGTTCGATAGGTTCTGATCGTTGGATCGTTTTCCAATTAAAATATGTTGTTCTAGGTATTCCTAGGATCATATAGGAATTCGCGGATCGTGAATCGAAGCCCCGGATGTTCCGATTCAATAACTTAAAGTTTATGTTTTATAATAACTGATCGATCGTGCGATCGTAAGTTATCTGATCGTCTGTTTCGGACCAAACTTGTGAGACGGGTATCTTAGACCTTGTGGAACCTTTAGAAACTTTCGGATTGTAAAACGGAGGTCGTGGGTCCCGTGGGCCCGATTGACCCAAATTGGGAAGTTTGACTGCCGGTTGACCGAGTGTCTCCTGAAGTTGTTCCATTGTCCAAATTGGGTAGTTGGACCTTAGAACGTCTCATTCCTAGTACACTTATTAGAAACCTGGGAAATTATGATATTTAATTCAAAGTACTCGTTCGAAACGCTTCATATTAATCTCGTATACGTATTCTGAAATAGGTACTCCGACCACGCATACGCAGCAGGCGGGACCCTCTCAGGGTCAAGCAGCGTGGGACTACTTGTGAGTGGACTTTGTTTTCAAATCTTATGCATGGTTTTATTGATGAAAGATTTATGCATAATGTTTTTAATGATTTATTGAATATATTATATTCATGAGTTGAACTTGATATTTGTATAGCACTTTGGCATAGTTGAGTATTGAAAGTATATTTTATATGGATTTTGGGAAATATTATGCATGATGTTTTAAATGGTATTATGGATATATTATTTATTCAATTGTTGAAAGTGATATTTTTATGAGGCATTGAAAATATATTTTGGGTTTTGACATATTTGAGTATCTTGAGTATGAATATATGGATTTTAAGGATTTCTATATATATTTGGCTATGTGTGAGGTACTTGGGTTGTTGAGATAAGATTGTGGAAAGTGGTGAGTATAGAATGTCAGTTTGGTGTGCTATAAGTACTACCCTATGTACCTCCCCTGATTTGGAACTTGGATACGGAGACTTGAGATACTTGGAATTGTCGAAACCCGGGGCATCCTTGACGGGATGTTGTTGTAGACCCTTAATTAGGTAGTCTACGTGCGTAGGACTGATCACAGACGTACGGGTTTTGAGGTTATCAACGGTACGTGCTGGCTGAGAGTTGGTCTCCCAGTTGGACGGCTCGTTCCCTAGTCACATGGTGGATTGAGGACTCTCCATGAGGACTCTGTCAGGGTGACTAGTCAAACAATCCCCCGGTTGGATTGTTTCCCCGGTACAACTAGGTGATGGTCATATTTATATTATATATATATATATTTCTTATATTATATATTTATATATATATATATATAGTTCATTCATTCTTGTTTCTCAGTGTGGATACTTCCTTGCCGGTCGTGCCAATGGGTACGCTTTCGAGAGTTTAGTTGTGGGATTTATAAATTTTGGATAGTGGGTTTTGTAAAGTGTTCTTTATGGATTTCGGACTTGGCATCTGGTATTGATTTGTTTTGATATATATATATATTATATATATATATATACTTGAGTATGATGGTTTTGAGATGCATGGGATTTCTTGCATGGTTTTCTAAACGGTAGGGTTATATTACACTGAACTGAATTGATTTTGTCCACTCACAATTTTCTGTTTTGCACCCCCCAGCCAATAGTTGACTGAGCTCCGCAGCAGAGCCGGATCGTGCGCTTCCGGGCCTTGAGCCTTTGTAGGACTCTTTCTTCATGTTATTCCCTTTGAACTCTGTTTTGTTGAAATTGAAGTTCTTAGACATGCTCTGTTATCGCCCCTGTTAGGGTTTGATTTGTGAGGCCGGAGGCCATTTTGTTGTAAACTGTTTATTCGCTTCAAAGCATGTTGCTGGTTGGGATTATTTTGTATTCTTATGCAAGTTGAATTTTGTTGTGTTTGTTCAATTCACAAGGGAAACTCTGTCAAAATTTTGGTAGAGAGTCTCGGTTTTTAGTAAGTGGGCCCGGCATCGGGGCGATGTCGGAACAAAGACGGGATTCACCCCGATTTCTAGCAAATTCTGGGGCGGGTCCTGTCATCACACCAGTGCCTAGGCCTTACCGAGCGTTTCTAATCTTGCATATCGATCGCTCTACCGAGGCCCAGCAAGGACCGAAGGCCAAGACATCACTAAGTTGGGCCTAAAAGTGCAGAACTATTTTTGTGCATCAACAATATGCCATCAAACTGCTTTCAAGCTGATTCATTGGCACTGCCTCTTGGAGAACCATGGTTAGAGCAACCACAGTGATCGCATGTGAAAGAGAGTGTATATCAGATCACACCCATCTTGTCGTAATCAGCTCCAAAAGTCGTATGTAAATGGTTGTAAATTTGCAACCAAATAAATAAAGCTACGCATTCTCGTGAGGCCACTTGGGTTTGATATTCTAGGCTTCAACCCTTCGGTATAACAAATCAAGACTTCTAATAACATCCTTTTCTTCCTGTAAAAAGGTCATAAATACCTAAAATCAATAAGCTGGAAAGAGGGAAAGAGAACAATGAGGAAATGCGAGAGATTAACGACGAAAATGTTATTATAGATTATCTATAACAATAGACTGATCTGAAACTACTCGTTAGTTTGAGTTTGCTGATCTCAAGCTATCAGCAAGGCTGGCCAGTTTATTGAAGCCAACTACTAACTTATAGGTTATGAAAATACCATCTTCATTTCTAGCACTAAATCAATCTTTTAATAACTATCCTATACCAATCTTGTGAAAATAAATATATTACATTTTTCTTTACCAGAATTTTGATATTGTTTTCCATTGCAAAACTTTGAAATCTGAGCTAATGATGCTTAGAACCTTAGACTCACATACGGTACTGAAGATAAATGTTGCTATGCCAGGCAATAGCCTGATTAACGAGGAAAATGTTAAAGACACTCCACGATTAACTTACATCACGTTGAGCGAGATCAAGACGATTCCATATGACCATCAAAACAATTTCAGTCAATTCTCCTTTCTCAGCAGCTTCCTCAATTTTCTGCATATATTTCATAATGAACATCAATTAACCCACAGTCTGAGCTGAAGTAGGAAATTTCAATAAAGCATACATAAGGAATTGAAAGTGTTCACGGTTTCTGATATTAGCTCTTCCACTTCTTCAGCCGTTCTGATAAAGCTGGAAATCAATTTCCGATTCCGAGCTTTCTGAACATCTTCTTCCGGATAACCCTTCAATCTCATGCCAATTTCGCGATACTCTTCAACCTTTCTTTCCTCCTCTTCGTCTTCCTCTTGACGTCTTCGATGCAACTCCTTTGTTTTCTCCCTTTGACGAGCCGCTAGTCAAGCAGCTTGAGAATTCCATCATCGGTGAAGGTTGTGGTCGTCGTTTTGTCGAGAGAGAGATAGAGATCGATCTAATCTTATCAGGGAAACTAAAGAATCTGGGTCAGGCTTTTAAACAAAAAGGGTATAATTGTCTTTTCAGTGATTAATATAAGGTTGGCCAACGAATCTAGGCTAGGGGTGGGCATTCAAACCGGCAAACCAGAAATCCGAGCTGAATCATGCCCAAAAAACACACAAAAAATCGAGTTGACCAAAAAGTCAACCACCGGTCAAAAACCGAACCGGACCGGTTTGGACATGTTTTGGATCCGGTTCTATGTCTTTAAAAACCGAACCAAGACGAACCGACCCGATCAAATTAAAAAATATATAATTTCAATATTTATTTATATTCAATGCTATATTTTTAATCTCATAACTAATATTTATCCAAGTTCAATTTCAAAACATCTCTCTTTTCTAGCTTTAATATATTATTTTTCTATGAAATTAAATAATTTATTAATTTTCAAGTCAAATAAAATAAAATTTTATTTGAAATTTGTATTAAAAAATAATTTTAATAATCCGGTTCAAAATCGAATTGGATTGGAACGACCCGAAACCAGTTCAACCCAAACCAGACAGTTTTTGAAATTTTTTTGTTAAAATCGAACCGAATCAAACTGGATGAATAGTACTGGATTCGGTTCTAATTTGAAACAAAAACCGGTCCAAATCAAACCGTGCCCACCCTTAATCTGGGCCTCCTCTTTGGCCAAATCCAAAACAAAATTTCATTCCTAGGTATTAAAACATAAACAGAAATATTGTTTGTCTCAAATACTAATTAGTAAAGATAGTTATGTCTAATACCTAATTTTTCTTTTATTCTTTTTGTTTTTTAATGGTCATTTGGGTCAGCAACCAAAAGATTATATATGGCCGGAATCTTTGAATTTTTTTTCTGGAGGTCATTTTAGCCACAATTATTGTTCACAGTGAAGTCGCTCCTGATTCACTACACTATAGTAGGAGGGAAGACGAAAAAAGACTTGGGTATAAGGTTGATCATATGTCAATACTAAGTCACAGATTATTTTATATAGCAAATCATTTTTTATCTAGACTCTAGTAAGGAGTTCATCGCATCTACTAATTATTTAAGAAACTTAAAAGGACTTCTAAAGGAGAGATTGGAGAGATTGCTATATGGGTTAAATGTTTCCTGAATTTCTTTATGTACATCCTCGCTACTCATGTAAGTAGCAATATTTAATCGTGATGAATGACATTATTTGGTAAAAGACTAGGTTCTTAGCTCAATCAGCCTTGATGAATGGCAATGGCACATGGGGCAAAATTATCCATATCACAATAGAGTAGGCATATATATACTAAATATTCTTGAGTTATGTATTTGAAAAACAAGAAATGAAATACTCTTTGTATTTTCATCATCATCTCTAAGTCTAATCTAATTATCTAACTTGTTATTATTTAGGTACTTGGAGCCATTTGGTATTTGTTCGCTGTTCAACAAATAGCCATATATTGTCATGATGCATATGTCAAAAAGAAAATGGATGTGGAAATAGTACTTTTGGCTGCAATGAGCAGCACACATTCAGAAATATCAAATTTCTTAATGATTTTTGCCCTATAAGTCCAATGAATACATCGCTCTTTGATTTTGGTATATATAGTACAATCCTTCAATCTGGTATACCCATCTGGCAACAAGATGTTTAAGGTGTGAAGAGGAGGAAACGCCTTCCATGAAAGAAGTAGTTTTTGTGGAGCTTTGAGGGGTTGAGCAAATTTATGGCAGAGTATCAAAGTGGAGAAGCTAGTTTCTCTTGATCAAACCACCTTGTAACCAGAAAAAAAACAGAACAAAAAACAAGGTACGTACATTTGTTAGTTAAAGACGACTAGCTATATACACTAATTTGCCTTTTCATGGTTGCATCAGATTCTTATGAATTGCATAACCACCAAGGATTTAATTCACATAATACTTGAAAATTCACTACTCCCACCAAGGATTTAATTCAAAGGACTTTCATAGATTAGGCGCAGACCAAAACCCAAGCAGTAAAAAGTCAAGGAAGGATCTCATGATCATAAACCTGTAATAGCAAGCTCATGATTATTTGCAAAACTGGTTATAAGATGGGAAAAAAAAAAGTGTTTAAATTTGAGAGAATTGATGGTGGTGTGAAATTTGAGTGAAATAAGTTGGGTATTTATAGGAAAAAAGTGTCTACATTAATAAATAAATAAAAAAAAAGGAGCCGTTGATTTGCAAAACAAACAAAAGAGCTTTCTTCATGGTCGTTGATATCAATAACAATAATAGCTAGGCATGGACACAGTCTAGATTAAATCGGTTTCAATTCAAAATCTTGATCGAATTCATTACAATATAATTTTCTGGTTCAGTTCAGTTTTGACAAAAGTCATAAAGGAAATCAAATCAAATCAATTTAAGACAGTTTGATTTAGTCGGGTTGGGCCTAAGCCCAATTCTCCTTCTTGTTGCATTTTTTCAACATTATTATCCTAATTTCAACTAACAAATTCACAACTCGCTCCGTACTTAAATCATTTTCTAGAGTATGAAACCATCATAAAGCTCAACATGTCATAAAACTTCAAATTTCAATAACTAATATAGCTCATTTCAAATATTCATATATATTTATTACCTAATTAAAGTATTATACATGTAAAACAAAATATAAATATATACATAAATGGTCAAGTTTGGTTTGAATCAGTTTATAAAAACTCAAAATCAAACTAAACTAAAACATATATGGTTTGATTCGATTTTTAAACCGTTTGACCTTTTTTTTTTAATCAAAACCAAACCAAACTAATAATTGAAATTTGAATCGACTGATTTCATCAATTCGGCCAAATTTATTCTCACCCCTAATAACAGCGGTGCCTACTTCTGCCATTGAATTTTTTATTTTGGAATGGGAGAAGTCTTTGCTAGGCTTTCTCTTGAGGCTTGCTTGGGTTTTATGAGCTTCAAGCATTAGAGCCCAAAACAGCTCCATTGGGGATGGTTTTGTGGCTTCGGTTTGTAACTGTTGCAGCCCCATGGATGATAGTGTTTAGGGTTGTTGAGCTTGATTCCACTGGAGTAAACCCATGCTCATGTCATGGGTGATAATGATATTGTGGTTGTAATCTAAATCTTTGACATTTTTTCTTTAATATAAGCGGTAGTCTAAATTATAGGAGAGAGAGATTTCTCACACACACATATAACTATGATGTTGTGGAGATTTGAACTTCAAATCTTTGGTTTATAAGTCAATACTCTTTTTAACTGGGAAAGATTCCATTAACAAGTCTTCGGCATTTAAAATAAAAAAATAAAAAAATAAAAAATGAACGCAATAAAAACGAAGGAAAGAAAAAAATAATTAAATCAGATCAAATGGGGTCGTAGTGTCAACAAAGTAGTCGTCACATTATTATTTGCTTTTAAAAAGTAAAGCATTTGTCTATCACTTCACTTACTACCATATCCATGTGCATGGAATTTTACCATCAAATAATAGAGACGACCGGATGTTGACTTGTGAGCCCACCCCGACCCATACCAGTCTTTCTAACAGGCATTATTTAATACCATTTAGGACAAGTGCTCACTCACCTGCTGCCAAAAAAATATCTCTCCTTTTAACGATCGAGGAGCCCAGGTGCATTCAAGAAGACTCAAAACGTGGCAGAAAATAGTCCACACGAATAGGTCACGTGGGCCCCCAAGAAGACATCTACCATTTTAAACTTGACTTCAGTAGTAGAAAATTTGAGATTTAAAAAGTGTTTTGCTCCATCATTTGCAAATTCCACTACCAAAATCAGATTCAGTTTCTGTAAATAGGAAAAAAAAACAAACAAATAAACAAAAGGTTTGAGTTTGTTATGGCTAACGGTGAAGTAGCTATAGCTTTGGAGAAGATGGAAGAGAAAGCTGAAGCAACTCCAGTTGCAGACAACTCGAAAGAGAAAGTTGCAAGGTTAGTTTGCATATAATATACGTACAACTTTAACATGCATGCACCATTTTCATTTTTTTTTCCTTTCTTATATCAAACAATGTACAGAACAGAACCTTTTGTTGTTTTGAGGACAACAAAGTTGTGTTTGAATGAGGGACTACTTCACTTCTTCAAAGTGATGAGAGTTTGAAGTGAGGGCTTAGTAAAGTCCCTTGTTTGGCTGATTATTTTATTAATTGGATTTGATTAGGTAATTTCTTGTAAAGTCATTGCGTTGCAATAATCTAACCACAGCCAAATTTTTAATTCTCTTCAAACGAGCTGATAGGCGCAATTTTTATTTTTATTTTTCTTTCTTCTTTTTGTCCAGTAGTCATTCAAAACCAGAGGCTACAGCGGAAAATTCAGTCATGAAAGATGAACACGGATCAAGTAAGAAATGGTCACCAAAAGAGGAGGAAGCTCATGATCCTCCTCAGGGGTGCTTCCTTCAAAAGTGGAAGAAGATATTTGTAGCGTCATGTCTGTTTGCTGTTTTATTGGATCCATTGTTTCTCTACGTTCCTATGATGAGGGACGAAATCAAGTGCCTGCTGTACGATAGAAACTTGAAGATTGCCGCTCTTCTTTTAAGATCAGTCACTGATCTTTTCTATATATTGGACATTATTTTTCAAATTTATGCATCACCCAACTATTCTGATGTCATGGATCTATATCGTCGTATTAGGCTTTACTGCTCGAAAATAAGATTTTGGAGGAAATATTTTGTGCCAACAATTGCTAAGACAATCTTGGGGTCATACAATATCTTAATTGACATTATGGCCATTCTTCCGCTTCCACAGGTAAGAGAATCCATTTTTACTTTGTATTTATAGAATCATAATTATGCATATGGACATAGTGGTTACGATACACCTTGGGTTAAAGTGGTGAGTAAAAATGCTCTCAAAACAATTAAACACAGACCCCCAAAAGCTTGTGTCATTATTTATTACTAATACTAGCCTCTTCGCGCATGTGCCAGTTAGTTGTCTTCCATAAAAGTAGGATACATGTTTTGATTTTGTTTTTTGTTTTTTGTTTTTTTTTAAATATGAAAAAGTATAAATTTACCATATTATGCTTATTTAATTAATACCTTCAATTCTTAATAGTTACATTAATTAAGGGCATTTTTTGGTATTTTAAATGTTTCCCCATTTTCCGCTTTTGTCTTTACATATAAGATTCAATTTGCTCCATTTTTTTTTTCCTGCCTTTATTAGGGTCATGTTAGGGAGACCGCGTTTGTAGGTCATGTTAGGGAGACCGCGTTTGTAATCCATCTCTCTAATAGAAATGGAGACCACCAATATAATAGGTCTCACTTTTATTAGAAATATAGTTTAAAAAGTGGTAAATGTGGTATTCCTAGCATTTTCCTCTTATAAAAGCATAAGAAGTGTGCTCCACATTATTATGAGATGTATGCTCCACATATTGTGGTTGCGAATTACCTACACTAGGCAATATATGAAATGGGTTATAACAAATTTGAACCCAAATAGGTTATAACAAATGAAACTGACAACAAATATCTTAATTAATAATTCACAATTTTACTCCTGTTAATTTGATTTAATTGTTTGTATTACTAATGTATGTTGTCCAGGTAGCAATCTTCATCTTCTTTTCAAAAATGAGGGACTTGAGATCTTTGAGCACAAAAAGGATGGCTATCATGAACTTTTTTGTTTTGTTGCAATATGTGCCACGAGTTCTTTGTATCTACTTATCATGTAAGGAACTTAAAAGGACTCCTAAAGGAGGGACCGGAGAGACTGCCATATGGGTTAAAGGTGTCTTGAATTTCTTTATGTATATCCTCGCTAGTCATGTAAGTAACAATATTTAATCTTGGTGAAAGGCATTATTTGTTCGGATTTTTTTGGTAAAAGGCTAGGTTCTTAACTCAACCAACCTTGATGAATGACAATATTAATTACATGGGTCAAAATGATCCATATTACAGTAGAGTACATATGCTTAATATTCTTGAGTTACATTTTCGAAAAACCATAATATATCATCATAACATTAATTTCTTCTTCGAATCCTTAGTGTATGTTATTTTTTCTTTTTGTTATAAGGGGGATTCAAAACTTTAGTCCCTTGTACTGCTATAGGTAGAAACTCGCTAAGTATGTTTAAAGGGTGAAGATAAGTTGATGAAATAAGGATACCGTTCTAGTAACGAGAATCTAATGTTGTGACGTGACCTAAATACGGCAAATTTTGCAGTATTTAATTAATATTTTTTGAAGTTCTTTTTTTCTTTTTAAACTTGAGTGAAGTTTTTTTTTTTGTTGTTGTTGTTGTTGTTGTTGGAAACTTGAGTGAAGTTAAAGAAATTTTCTTCATATTTTCATCATCATCTCTAAGTCTAATCTAATGGTATTTTCTTGTTATTATTTAGGTACTTGGAGCCATATGGTATTTTTTCGCTATCCAACGAATTGCCATTTGTTGGCATGATGCATGTCGAAAAGAAAATGGATGTGACACTAGTACTTTTGGTTGTCATGAGCATCAGACATTTAGAAATATAAGATTTCTAAATGATTTATGCCCTATAAGTCCAGTGAATACAACGCGTTTTGATTTTGGTATATATAGTACAATCCTTCAATCTGGTATACCGGGTTCAACAAATTATTTTGAAAAGTTCTCCAATTGTTTTTGGTGGGGCCTGCGAAATTTGAGGTTTGCATAATTGTTTTTTGTGTTGTTTTGTTTGGTGTGGGTGATGAATTTGCTTACTTCCAATCATATGTTTCACCATTTCATTTTTGCAGTTCTCTTGGTTCAAACCTGGAGCCTAGTATCGATGGATGGGAAAACCTGTTTGCGGCTTTTATATCTATAATTGGCTTGCTTTTATTCTTATATCTCATTGGGAATTTGCAGGTTAGGCTTGAGTTTCTTGTATCGTTTTTGATTGGCAATGATATATAAATAACTAATTCCTAGTTAATAATGACTGAGCTGCTTGTTGGTATATATAGACATACATGCAGTTGAATACTGCACGAAGAGAAGACCATAGACACAAGATGAAAGTGGAACGAAAGATGGAAAAGAAAGATCCAGAGACAGAGTTGTGGTTATCTAAAAATGGCGTCCCCAAAAGGTTGATTAATGATATCAAGTCGCAGATGATGGTGAAGGTGCGACAAGAAGTTGAAGTAGACAGGGATGCTGATTTGGACTATATCTTCTCTATTCTTCCCTCGACTCTTCAAATGCGTATTAAACAGTATATGCCTATGACTAGGTTAAAGCAGGTAAGTTCCTTCACCCATGACTTTAACTAAGGTTGTATGTTTGTAGATGATCAGTATGAAAAATCGACATGCATGGATGCAAGCAGATGCTCCATACACAGTGGTGGAGCTAGAAATTTATGTCTTGGGGGGGCATGTAACATGTTAGACCAAAAAAAATTCAGTTTTAAAAAAAAAAGATCATAAGAAAGCAATAAAGTTGGTATAAAATCAGAACACTATGAGATAAATTAAAGGTTTTGTTGTGTTCTTTTAAGATTTTGAAATCGGAACACTATGGACCATACATGAATATCACAAAAACATCAAGATCCAGACCTGCAGAGATAGAATAATAATTATGTTATTTATTAATTCTAATTCTAGGTGCCAATGTTTCAAAACATGGATGAAAGTGTGTTGAAAGAAATCTGTCGGCGTCTTAAGCCCAAGAAGTTTACTGAAGGTGATATCATTATTGAAGAGGGTAAACGACTTAAAAAGATGGTCTACATTGTGGAAGGACTTGTAAGCATTAGAAGCAAAGATAGCTCCAGTGATTTGCAGCAACGAGGTCCAGGACAAGTATGTGGAGAAAAACTTGTACGGAGGCTACCGTCAACCTCATTTCCCCGCAAAGCACCGGAAACCAAGTCTGCTATCACAATAGGTGATGTTGAAGCCCTTGTTCTCAAGGCTAGTGACGTGCAGGATATGGTCTTTGAATTCGGAAAGCAATACTTTTTGGGGACAAAAATATTTAGTGCAAAACAACTTGAGGAGGCAACAAACAATTACCATAATATCATTGGTCAAGGAATCTCTGCAACCGTTTACGAAGGAAATCTACCAGATGGCACAAGGGTTGCGGTAAAGAAGTCCAAAACTACTAGACCTATCAGTTATAGTCCACGTGTAATTAAAGAGGTTGGGGTTGCTTCTCAGATAGACCACAAAAATGTGGTGAGGTTCTTAGGCTGTTGTTTGGAACCACAGACACAAGCACTGGTTTTTGAGTACATTCCCAAAGGCACTCTTTCCCAACACACTCATAAAGAAGAAGAGGGCAGAGGATCATCATCACCACTTTCATGGGAGTTACGGATAAAGATAGCGTCAGAGACCGCAGAAGCACTGGCTTACTTGCACTCATTCACTCCCAATAAGCCAATCATACACGGACATGTGAACACAAAAAATATACTATTGGATGATGATTTCACGGCGAAGTTGTCTGGCTTTGGAGTTTCACGATTGTTCATTGATGATGACGATGACGATGATGATGAAGATGAAGCTGTGGCAGCTTATGTGCGAGAGAAATTACGGTACTTGGACCTTGAGTATAATCAACCGCAGGCGCTAAGAGAAAAGAGTGACGTCTATAACTTTGGAGTTGTCTTAGCGGAGCTACTAACCAGTCAAGTGTTCGAAAATGATAATGAAAGGAAATATTGCGGCACTCAACTGGACGCCAATGCGGGTCTAAAAGAATGGAACGCTGTTTCGCTCTGCTGGATGTATCGTCGGAACCCGTACAACATGCGAGATTTTTCTCCTGAGAGGGTTATGGAAAAGAGAGACCTGGCCTGGTTTCTATCCTCATTGGAAAAGGGTCACTTGGATCAAATTCTGGATGGTGAAATAATAGTCAATGAAGCAACTTCATCTGACACGGCCAAGCAAGTGGCGGATCTGGCAAAAAGATGTTTAAGGCCAAAAGGGGGTGAAAGGCCTTCCATGAAAGAAGTAGCCGCAGAGCTTCAGAGATTGCTCAAGTTTATGGCAGAGAATCAAAGGGGAGAACCCAGTTTCTGTTGATCTCACAAACAACAACAATAACAATTGACTCTAATTAGTGTTGTTTGCAGATGCTTCTCTACTCTTGATGCTCCAACCTTCCTTTCTCTGTTACAACTTACAAGTCAAGATCCTCTGTTTATATTCGTGCTTGCTTATGCTCAAATTTCTGCTTATATTTGTGCTTCTGTTACATCTTACAACTTTCCCTAAATAATAGAAACCTGGTTTACACCTTATTTTGCTCATTCGGCCCTAACTTCTTGTACACAAGTCTGTAACAATAATCAGAAAGGTTTCACAGTTATCATAGTTAATTATATAGATGGTTATTCGGCCCTAACTCCTAGTATATAGATGGTTAATTATCATAGTTAATTAGTCTTTAAATAAATGGTTTAGGGTTAAAATTAGCCTTGAAGTAATGGCAACAAAGAAGAACATGAAACCAATGTGTTGTATATTGTATGTATACATCTCAAAGTTTCTGAGCCACATGGTGAAGAAGATGAAAATTGGAGAAGACAACGAGCTCCTATCTACTTTCATAAAATGGGACCACTGGGCCCTCAAAAGTTCCACTACATGACTTGGTCACACGGCTATTGCAACTCAGAGTTGGATCGTCTATCAAACTACGAATTTGTGCCTTTCACGGTTGCATCCGAAATTTTTGTACATATATCACGCAGAAATTTTAGAGAGTTCCTAAAATAGCTTTCTAGTGCTTTTAGCTAAAACTAGCAAAAGGTGTCCGCGCGATGCTGCTGGTTTTAAAATTGCGTTAAATGTGTATAAAGCGATGAAAATAGGCAGGGAACATCTCAACTACCCAATTGCCAAAACACTCAAATGGATTTACCAACATGTTCAAATATTGTAATCATCTAAACCTATCATTACAACAATAAATTAACACCAACCAATTGTCAATTGATGCCATTAGCTAATTCCTATGCTCGATTCGCAAAACTTAAAACCATTAATTGAAATTTCAGCCTATAAACTCACCCCTTGCTTAATAGAACTGAAAACACCTACCAAACTGCTCTATCCAAAGCAACGAAAGACCACCTGCAAAATATCAAAAGATGACATGGTTTTTTTTTTAAAAAAAAAAAAGGAAGAAAAAACAGAAAAATTGGAGAAGAAATTAGCTTGAGTATTTTATGCATGCACAATCTTTTCATTAAACCAAAAAATTTGCTTGAGCAAAATCTGTACAGAAAGAAACCACAGGGAATATGTATGTAATTGAGTTCATTACCTCTTCAACATTAAATATAAATCTTTGCTTGTTAAAGAATAGCAACACTGAAGGAGATGTATCCTGCGTATCCATTCCAGTCCCTAGCAGCTGCAAAGAGTAGAACCATGGCCAAATTATTAGCCCATGAAAAGGAAAAAAATAATAGAACCAAACTCTGCATTCTGAAATTAGGATATACAAACTTTTTTAATTTTCAACAAGTCTCCATTCAACGCAAAAATCAGCAAAAATATGCTTGGTAAATCAAACCCACAAAGAAAAAAATTATAAATTTTAACTTTTCTGAATTCTTTCTCGTCATCACTAATGTCCGCAAACAGAATTCCAATTTAGAAGTCAAATTTTCAAATCCCACATATATTTCCTAAACCAGTCTTCTTCAAGTCAACTATGCTAAAACATTGCAATCAGTTCCTAGAATCACACTCCCAAATTTTCTTTCCCTTACCAAAACAAAAATTATCAAATTCAAATCCTCAGTCCCATAAACCAGTATAAGAACGAATTTGAATTAAAACCCTGTAGTAAAAGAACGAACATATCTTTAGACAGAGCTATCCTAAACCCTGTAACAAACGAACCAGCATATCCAAATACCGATTTCAGGGTTTACCAACTAATTTTTAATACCAAAGAGAAAACCTTACCAAAAGCAATCATATAGTATTTTAATAACTAAATTGTTTAACCTGATTTAATCAAAATAATAACACAATCAAATCAATTTCAGTATTTGGATAAAATTTGCATATCAATAACACAGACCCACTATGAGGAAAAATGAGGGATTTGGACTTTTAGGGCAGCAAATTAAAACAGGTCTTATAGTTTAATCAAATAAGATCCAAGATATTAGTAACAACAAAAATGAAAAAGAAGAGCAACAAAAATCGAATGGAAAGATGAAGCAAAATTTACTTACAAATCAGTGAGAGAAAGAGATTGAAACAGAGAGAAAGCTGGAGTTTGATCTAAAGAAGAAGACCGACACACGCCACTCCTATAAAGTCGAAGCCTCCAGATAATCTCCAAACAGTAGACCGACCTCTCCCACCATTGCAAGGCCAACCAACCTGGTTAGAAGCGAACTCAGCATCTGATAGAACGAAGGCTCCAAGTCGTTACAATCGAAGGAGAGGAGAGCAAACGGGAAGAGCAGAAGCTAATTAACCAAGTCATTTCACTGGAAAAGAAGTGCGAGAAAGGCTGAAACAAAGAACGATGGAATGAAAAAGGAAGAAATGATGAGAACGATGAAGAAATTTCAGAGCGAACGAAACGTTCGCAGCGGAGGAGAGAAAGGAAGAGAGAAGAGAGAGAGAGAGAGAGAGAGAGAGAGGGCTGCGATGAAGGAGAGGAGGCTTTCCTTCTCTCAGCGACTCCAACGAAGAGAAGAGAAGAGAGCTGGAGGGCCAAACGGCTAATTCACTGCTCATAAGTCAACTCAAGAAAGCAGACCATCACTTAAGCGGGGGCAAAAGCGTCACTTCACTATTCCTAAGCTACAGATTAGGAACAGTGAATTGTGAACTCAGTTTTAGTGGAGAACACTGAAGAGGAAGCTGGAGTAACTTTACTTGCAGAATAATTGTGGTTCTTTAATTGCAGGGAGAGGAAGCTGAAGCTGAAGCAACTTTACTTGCAGAATAATTGTGTTGCTTTAGTTGCAAGTAATTTGTTTTTTTCTTTATGTATGGAGCCATTAATCTGTTGATTTGAGGACAACTAATAAGGTGAGTGTGTTGCACTTGCAATCCGACTACGATCGACCAAGTATCCAATTACATTTCTGTGCGGAAAAGTATTACATTGATTATTAAACCACTTTTTGTCTCAATGTTTTATTAAAGTAATTTTATATTAATTTGTTCTTCTTTTTTCTCCAGCAATCGCTATTATACAGATTCAGGGCCTCAATGGAAACTCATCATGATTCCCTTCCAAGGGAGTCTTTCCTTCAAAACTGGAAGAAGATATTTGTAGCATCATGTCTGTTTGCTGTTCTGCTGGATCCATTGTTTCTCTACGTTCCTATGATGAAGGATGATATCAAGTGCCTGCAATTTGACAGAAACTTGAAGATTGCCGCTCTTCTTTTAAGATCACTCACTGATCTTTCCTATTTATTTGACATTATTTTTCAAATTTATACATCCCGCAACTATTCGGATTTCATGCATGAATATCGTCGTAGACATTATTATCGCTCGAAAATAAGATATTGGACGAAATTTTTTGTGCCAACAATAACTAAGACAATGTTGGGGTCATACAATATCTTAATTGACATTTTGGCTATTCTTCCGCTTCCACAGGTAAGAGAAGCCCTTTCTTAGAATTAATTGTTTGTTTTACCAATCTCCCTGTTTTCATGCAAAGGAGATTTCGTCTGTTTTTAAGAAAATATTAAGACTATTTTTTCAAATCTTTCCTCATATAAGATTATTTGATATATTCATAAATTGAATACACACGTATATTAAACAACTCAATATCTGCTATAGAAAAAAGAAAAAAAGTTCATTAATGATTCATTGTTTTACTCTTGTTAATTAGATTTTAACTATTCATGTTATCAATGTATCTTGTCCAGGTTGCAATTCTCACTTTCTTTTCAAAACTGAGGAACTTGAGATCTTTGAACACGATAAGGATGGTTACTATGAACCTTTTTGTTCTATTGCAATATGTTCCGCGAGTATTTCGTATCTACTTATTATGTGAGGAATTTAAACAGAGAAAGACTGGAGAGATTGCTATCTGGGTTAAAGGTGTCTTGAATTTCTTTATGTATATCCTTGCTAGTCATGTAAGTTTCAATATTTTATCGTGATTTATTTTACTTTCATAGTACAATTGCTTGCTTTAGATAAATTTTTTTTTTACATCAAAGATAAACTTCAATAGTCCAATCAAAGACATCAACTTGACATTTAGAGTACCAATCACAAGAGAACAACAAACTAACATGTTATTTAAAAAAAAAAAACTAAAGCGGACAAAACTATCAACAAATAAAAGGCTTATGTAGCATTGTTTGGTTGGATTTCTTGGTAAAATTTCGGGCAAAACGATCAATATATTATTCGACAAAAAATAAAACAATATAATATATTATAACTTTAAAATCTTCTTTCAATATGTGGAGTATGTATTTTTTTTTTCTCTTGATGTTACAATAGGGGATTCAAACTCTAGATAGTTTGGGCGTGAGAGTAAATATATTATGCACCACGATAGGTAGAAACCCTCACAATTCTTAGTCTGCTCAATTTTGTTTCTTCATAATTTCATAATCATCTCTAAGTCTAATCTAATTAATAATTACCTTATTATTCTTCAGGTACTTGGTGCCATATGGTACTTTTTTGCTATTCAACGGATGGCCATTTGTTGGCACGATGCATGTCGAAAAGAAAATAAATGTAACACTAGTAGTTTTGGTTGTCGTGACCATCACGCATTTAGAAATATTACATTTCTAAATGATATATGCCCTATAAGTCCAGTGAATGTTGGTATATATATTACAGTCCTTCAATCTGGTATACCGGGGTCAACAAATTTTTTCCAGAAATTCTCCAATTGTTTTTGGTGGGGACTGCGAAATTTGAGGTTTGTATATATTTTTTGTCGTTTTGTTGAATCGGAAATCGATTTGCTTAATTTGTTGGAGAATAATATAAATTCAATCTCACACATGCGTGATATAATTTGTTGAACCCAAAAAAAAGTTCAATATTTTGTCTCTAATATATTTCATTTCTCCAGTTCTCTTGGTTCAAACCTTGAGCCTAGCGTGGATGGATGGGAGAACCTCTTTGCAGCGTTCATCTCTATAACTGGATTGCTTTTATTCTTATATCTCATTGGAAATGTGCAGGTTTTTAATCTCTCTCTCTCTTCTTCTTTTTTGGCTCTGATATTCTATATGCACAGTGTTGGCTTTTTTATGTTTATGTTTATTTCTAAAGCTTGGGTTGGTTTTTGATTGGGAAGGATAAATAAGTAATTCCTAGTTAATGACTGAGCTACTTGTGTTGGCATATATAGACATACATGCAGTTGGATACTCAAAGAATAGAGGCGCATAGACACAAGATGAAAATGGAACAGAAGATGGAAGAGAAAGGTCGCGAGACAGAGTTGTGGTTATCTAAAAATGGCATCCCCAAAAAGTTCAAGTCGCAGATCATGGGGAAGGTACGACAAGAACTTGAAGAAAACAGGGATGCTGATTTGGACTATATCTTCACTATTCTTCCCTTGGATCTTCAGACACGTATTAAAATGGAACAGAAGATGGAAGAGAGCGAGATAGAGTTGTGGTTATCTAAAAATGGCATCCCCAAAAGCTTCAAGTCGCAGATCATGGGGAAGGCACGACAAGAACGTGATGAAAACAGAGATGCTGATTTGGACTATATCCTCACTATTCTTCCCTTGGATCTTCAGACACGTATTAAAAATTGTATGCCTATGGCTAGGTTGAAGCAAGTAAGTTCCTCCAAATCCGTGACTCTAATAATTACTAGCACCCTTTCCATATTTAATAATAACTTGTTAACTCAAGCAGTGTTATACAAGTAACTCTAAGGGGAGAGATATAGTTGTGAAACTTTCAAAATACCAACACACATCCTTAGTTTATAATACAACACATCCTTAGGTTAAATAAGTATAATCCTTAGTTTATATATACGATTGTAGATGAGAGGCATGAAAATTAAGGAACATCCACGCCATATATGAATCTCACAAAACACCAAGATCACATGAGACTCAGATCTAGAGACACGCGACTAACAATATTCTAATTACTATTCTTTCTGTATTCTTCTAAGATAAGATGTATGTATTTATTAATTCATTCTATTTCTAGGTGCCGATGTTGCAAAACATGAACGAACATGTATTGAGAAGCATTTGTTCGTATCTTAAGCACAGGGAGTTTGATGACAATTCTATCATTATTAAAAAGGGTGAACCACTTGAAATGATGCTATTCATTGTGGACGGACATGTATCCATTGAAAAGAGAGATGGTTCTTCTTCTAATAATAATTTGCAGCAACGAACTCGAGGTGCAGGAGAAGTATGTGGAGAAGAACTTCTACTTTCGCCATCGTGGATCTTATATCCTTGGTTCGAAAGACCCTTGGCAACCGAGTCTGCTAAGGCAATAGGTCATGTTGAAGCCCTTGTTCTCACGGCTAGCGACTTGGGGGGAGTGGTCAGAATGCACCATTTCGTTGGGATGATTCGTAGAATATTTCGTGCAAAAGAACTTGAGAAGGCAACAGAAAACTACCATGAAAATACAATCATTCATGAGGACAGGTATGCAACCTTTTACAAAGGGGTACTGCTCATGCCACCAGATGATGAAACAGTGGTTGCGATAAAGAAGTACACAGTTATTTATCATGGAGATGTAGCTATTGAGGCGGCTGTTGCTTCTCAGACCAAGCACATAAATGTGGTGAGGTTCTTAGGTGGTTGTCTGGAACCAGAGACACGAGCACTGGTTTTTGAGTACATTCCCAATGGCACACTTTTTGAGCACATTCATAAAGAAGAAGCAGCAGGCAGCTTTGTAGGATCATCATCGCCACCAACTACTCTACTTTCACTGGAGTTACGACTCAAGATTGCGTCAGAAACAGCTGGAGCACTAGCTTACTTACACTCATTCAGTCCGCCATACATACACCTATTTTTGTCGTCAAAACATATACTATTGGATCATCATTACACCGCAAAGTTGTCTGCCATTGGACTGTCGCTATATGAATTCTGGAATTTCGATTGTTCACTAAACTCGAGAGAATACTTTGATCCTTATTTTCAAGGAGACAGACTAGCAGAAAAGAGTGACGTCTATAGCTTTGGAGTTATCCTAGCGGAGCTACTAACAAGTCAAAAGCCAGCTTCTCCTAACAGCAAAGGGGAAGAGCCACCACTGGCAACCTCTCTTCTATCCTCAATGGAAGAGGGTCGCTTGAATCAAATTTTGGATGGTGAAATAATAGTCGATGAAACAACTTCTGAGACGGCCAAAAAGGTGGCGGATCTGGCAAAAAAATGTTTAAGGTCAAAAAGGGAGGAAAGGCCTTCCATGGAGCAAGTAGCCGTGGAGCTTGAGGGATTGCGCAAATTTATGGCAAAGTATCAAAGGGGAGAACCCAGTTTCTCAAACAGGCCAACCTCTTTGCAACCGTAAACAACAATAATAATAAAATATAAATAATTAAACAAGCAATCAAGGTTCAAACTCTAATTAGTGTTGTTTGCAGATGCTTTATTAATCTAATTAGTGAATAATTCTCTGTTTATATTCGTGCTTATACTCTAATTAGTTCCTGTTAATCTTGTAATCAACTCACCACTAGTGTCTTGTACGCGTTGGTGAAGAAGTTGACAACGCTGGATCCGAATCATAAATTACCTATTGCCCCCACAGAAATCCAAATTGCTGGCTGCGACCGTTTTCTTCAGCAGGGCTTCTATGCCTCCTATCCCCATTCTTGTCCCCTTCAACATCATCAATAGGACTCCTACTGTAATCAGATCTGCGATCCTGTGGGGAGGGTCTTGTGCTTTTTCCCCGCTCTCCGCTGATCTGGATCGATTGCACATTAAAAAAGCAACATGAATAATTGAGTTTAAACAGAAACTAAACCGAAGAGTATGCTCGGCTTTCTCGTGATATCATAGCCGTTGATATCAATACCAATAACACCCAGGCGTCCTTCTTCTGCCGGTGAATGGGACAAGTCTTTGCTTCACGTGGGCGCTAGGCTTTCTCGCGAGGCCCGCTTGGGTTTATGGGCTGCAACCAACCACACTAATATATTTAAGACACTGCCGTTGGGCTTCAAGCTTTAGACCCCAAAACAGGTCCATTGGGGGATGGTTTGGTGGATTCAGTTTCTAACTGTTGCAGCCCCATGATGGTTGCTGAGCCTCCGTTCGACCTGCTCTCACTAAAGCAATTTTACGCATTCAGCTATATTATAAAAGAGCATTGGACTTTATGCCAATCAGGTCTAACTCAGTAAAAAATAACCTTTAACTTGCAAACTAGAGGGTTTACCAAAATAAGAATTAGTTAGATTAGCTTCTAGAATTGGTTAGCTATCTGTTATTAGCTAAGTCAAGTGGGTCTGTCACGTGTAGCTCACAGCTGTAACAGCTGTAATATCCATGTGAGTTAGTTACAGAGCTTACTTAGAGACTCTATTGTATAAAAAGTCTGAGTGGCTACAACTCTGTATTCTCTCTTAATAACATTTCTGAGTTTACTCCTCTGGTTTTTCTCTCAAGTATTCTTCTGTTCTTCTCTCTAATTTCTATAATGTTAGCATAGAGGTCTCATGTTCAAATTCCCACGGCATCATAGTTGTGTGTGTTGGAATTTTAAAAGGTTTTAAAAATTTAACCGTTTTATTTATTTAATTATTTTGGCGGTTTTATTTTATTTATTGTGGGGTTTATAAATATTTAATATTCAGGTTTTATTTTCGGTTGGTAAAAGCTTTAATTTTTTGGTTGGTGAACTTTTATGGTTGGTGAAGGTTACATGTTTTTGGATGCCTATAAAAGGTCACTCCTCCTTCACATTTGAACACACACAATACACACAATAACACACGATATATACAATACACTATCAGAATATCACATACACATTCTAATTCTCTCCTTTTCTACTTTTACATATATTCTCTACTTTATTATTATTATTTTGGGCAATGATTATGTGACTTGGATACCTATATCTGTCTGTGAACGTGCTCATAGCGGATCTTGAGTTTGTGTACAAGGGGTCGTATCATGGAGTCTTGTAGACCGTCAGTACCTGCACGTAGGGAGGCTACAAAGGCTTTAGGACAGCGTCTTTGACGTGCTTCACCGTACCAAACTCACATTCTTACTTATTATTTATTTTCCTTTACTTACCTATTATTTTGTTTTCTTCAATTTTATTATACCTTCAAAGCTTTCCAATTTGTTTATATGTTATATGTTATAAATGTTTTGTATTTGGCTTTACGGAAAGAGGAAAACTATTATTTTTTATAACAATCTAAAGCCTTTGTAAGCTAAAGTTGTTTCCTTCCCGTATTGCTATTGCTTTAATATCTTTTAACTCTTTGACTGAAGCTTTTGCATTTGTTTTGGATTTTCAAAATGAAAATTATGATTTATTTTGGGTAGATGCAGTTTGAAGCTTTCATATTGTCTATACAATTTCAACTACTTTAAATATTGTTGGTACATTTATATGTTTATAATTTGTTGCTAACGTTTGGGAAATTACTGCTAGTGTTTGACAATAAAACCTACAGACTAATTTATGTGGTATTATTATTATAGCTCAATGTATTATTATTTTATGTGTGTCCGTTTTCTAAGTTACTGTTTGTTTTAAATAGCTTGTATTGTTTTATTACCGATTAATTAATTATTACTCACTAATCAATTTACGTTGAAACATCCAATATTGAATGGTTGAAGTGTTTAAAACCGAAACGTTGAAGTGTTTCAAAATCTTTGGTCTATTTTTCCTTTTAATTGAAATTTCAAAGCAAGTATATATATATATATATTTAGAACAAGTGTATATATTTGATTTTATTGTGTTGGGCCCTTTTACATTTGCCTTCATTCATTTTGGTTGCCATCAATCTTCTTTTATATAACGGTCCCTTATCTTTTTTTTGTTGGACTTAATATCATTTTATTGTTCTTACTTTTGGAAGTCCTTCATACCAACGTAAGAAGCAATTATAATATATTCTTAGCACTAAAGTTTAGTGTTTGAAATTACTGTTAATGTTGGGTTTCTATTGCACTATCTTTATGTGGTTTAATGAATTATGAATTAATATTGAACAGACAATTTAGTTTTCCTTTTATGAAGACAAATATGATTTGAATACTCAATTGTTGCATCTTCGCAAATATGTGTAGTATAATATTTACTTTGATTTCAAATCCTTGAAAGAAAAAACGGAAAAAGTGCAAACCGTTCTTTTGTAGTTTAATTTTGAATTCAAAATCTAATATTGCGTCAGTTTTAGATTTGGCCTATCAGTGTATTCAATTTTTTATATTAATTCTTATTTTCATTTATATCTATTATTTTTGCGAAAACGTGCAGAGAGTTTATGTGATATTATTGCAAGTTTTATGGAGCCTAATTATTCTTTATTTTGATGGCTGTCATTACTTTGAATTTGGGAGAAAAACCTACGGTTTTTTTTTGGTAGTATAAATGCATCACTGTAACACCTTGGACGTTAGCTCCTTTTGATTCTAGAATTAGTTAATTGCTCTTAACTTCTTTTGGAAGCTTTTGCATTTCACATTCAATTACGAGATTTTATTTATTTTTTAATTTATGCAGCTCTAGTTTCAAAACTTTAATGTCAATTTCATGACATTTAGAGCTTTTATTTTGGCAGTAAAATTGTTGATATTGTTAGGTGATTATTACCTTTAATGTTCTAATCATTTATGCAATTTAATTACATCTTGAGTGAACTAATGTTCTTTTGATTATAAAGTCTTGACAGCTACCACATTGAGTTAATTACCATGAAGTGTACATTGTGGAATCCTCTTGAGAAAACTAAAATGAAATAATAAATTATATCACTGTAAGTGGCATTAATTTTGAGTTTTGGTGTAAGGCTTTCAAACCCTAAATTTTTGAGGCATTTTTTTTCTTTTGAGGCTTTTGATGGTTTTGTTATATTTACAATGACTATCAAGATGACTGTGAGTACATATCTTATGAATTTAAAATTAAATATATTTTTGCAACACCCCGACCCCAAATTTTCCCAAATTTCACCCTTATTTAATTATTTAATTATTTAAGGGTATTTTAGTCATATTTTTAACCGGAGAGAGTTTGGGACCGTGACTTATATTTTTGGATAGGTCGTACTGAGACGAGTTCATAGACATGTAGTGGGCTCGAATCGGAGTTGTAACGAGAGAGATATGGTCAAAAGAAACCCAGTGGCATAATCGTAAATATCTCAAAATGGGATTTTTTTATAAAAATCTGGTTTTCTCTCTCTCTCTCTCCCTCTCTCTCCCGCGACCTCTCCCTCTCTCCCTTCAGCTCTCCCTCTCTCTCTCCTCGCAACTCCGGCCACCGGCCACGGCTGTGGACGGGGCCGGTACCAAAATGACCGGGGCGTCGTCCTCTTCCAGCCCCAGCCGTCTCCCGCCTCCAGCCGCCGTGGTTTCGCCGGAAAATGGAGGAGAAGCGGCCGGCGTCGTCCGATCTTCGCCGTCGTCGATCTCCCTCCTCCGGCCACCAAATCCGACGAGCAAGGTATGGTTTCTCACCTATTTTTCATGCTCTAGCTGCCTGTTGGGTAGGATTAGATCGATTCGTAGCGTAGGCAATTCGATTTTCGAATTGAAAATCGGCCGAACTTCGGCCGCCTTGATCGGGCATTTTCGGCCACTTTTTGGGGTAGGTCCAAGAACAAAAGTGACTCCAAATGAGGTGTTTTACCTAGGATAGGAGTTTGGAGTCTTGGTTCTGAGATTTTTCGACGAACCATAATCGCTTTGGACACCCGATCTGCCCGCGCGTGTGGCAGCGCGTGGGCGAGGGTGGTGGAGTGACTCTGGGCAGTTTTGAGATCCTCGTGCTGTCACGAGTGCGTAGGATTTTGCGGATCTCAATTCGGACGTCGTTTGACTATCGAACGGATAATCGCATATTATGCGTTATCCGGGTTCGATAGGTTGGGACCGTCGGATGGTCCCAAATTTAATATATGTTAATCTAGGTATTTCTAGGATCGTGTAGGAATTCACGGATCGTGAATCGGAGCCCCAGATGTTCCGAATAATAATTTTAAGTTTATATTTTATATTAACCATCGGATCGTGCGATCGTGAGAAATCCGACCGTCCGATCTGAACCAAACTTGCAGGACAAGTGTCCTATACCTGGTAGAACCTATAGAGGCTTTCAGATCGAAAATTGGAGGTCGTGGGTTCTGCAGGTCCGGTTGACCAGGGTTAGAGTAGTTTGACCCTTGGTTGACCGTGAGTCTCCCGGAGTAATCTCACCCTTCCAGGGGGAATTATCGGGAGCTAGACTATTGTGGAGGGTTACACAATATTAGAATTAATTTATATGATTATAATTATGTATGGTTGTACAAGGGTACAACAGAGTCTAGAAGGTCAGTTTGGAGTGCTATACGCACTACTCTAGGTACCTCCTCGGACTTTGGATTCATTACAAGCACCACCAAGTGAAAGTTAGGTCCCACGTGGCGTAGGTTATCCGACGTTGGGACAGGCCCCATACGTGGCGTTGGTTGTACCGGCGTATGGGGAGCTATTGTGATATTGTGTTGAGGTCGCACGTGGCGTAGGTTATCCGGCGTGTCGACAGACCCCATACGTGGCGTTGGTTGTACCGGCGTATGGGGAGATTTATGATATGAATATTGAGGTCCCACGTGGCGTAGGTTATCCGGTGTTGGGACAGGCCCCATACGTGGCGTTGGTTGTACCGGCGTATGGGGAGATATTATGATAGTATGGCATGGTCGCACGTGGCGTAGGTTATCCGGCGTGTTGACAGGCCCCATACGTGGCGTTGGTTGTACCGGCGTATGGGGAGATTATATGAAATCCAGAGAAATGAAATAAGGTATCGCCCAAGTGGGGAATTGAGTTTTAGGGAAGAACTACGTGTGGCTTGATCCCTCAAGGAGGGTACGTAGGCAGCCTAAGGTTATTAGGTGCAGCCGCAGAATAAATAGTAGTCATATTTTGTAATTGAATTGTTTGGTAGTCGTTTGAGAATTATTGGAAGGCCGAAGGCCATTTATGTGAATTGCATGAAATTATATTGTGCATGCTGCCAGTTGGGAATAAAAAAATTGCGTTTTCATGCAGGTATAAATTTTGGGAAATGTCCAATTTATAGGGGAGACTCTGCCAAAATTTCGGTAGGAAGTCTCGGTTTTTAGTAAGTGGGCCTGGCATCGGGGTGATGTCAGGAATTCTGAAGGGTTCGTCTCGGGTTTTGAGAAAATTCGGGGCGGGTCCTTAAAATTTTGGTACAATCTTCATATATTTTGAGAATTCCCTAATTTGTGGGGGTTGAGTTTTTCCTTAACTATGTGGGTATTTGTTGGAATTTTGTGGGTATTTCAAATACAAAATTAATATCCATACTTATATTTTTTTAAAATTTAATTTTTCAGTTTTTGAGTGATTTGATTACCCTTTAAAACTGAAGTTATTTTGTACATTTATTATATAAGTTTTCATATCTCCTTTATTCAGATTTATTCTATTTTAATTAACGCTCAATGCTTATGTTATTTGCGTTTTGATAATTATTAATATTTTTATTTTAAAACGTGTGGACCAATTTGTGGAAGTTGAATTTTCCTAAATGGGAACTTTAATACTGTAATTTCATTTGTTACTAACATTAAGCAATTTTGCTGAAAAATATTATATTCATTTATGTAGGTTGTCCTTCTCTCTTTCCCATAATTTTTTGTGTGTTTTCAATTTCTTTATGCTCTCATGGGAAAGATTCATTTAGTGACATAATAATAATTTTTATATTTTATTGGCAAACATATTGTGTCTGTATGAAATTTGTTTCTTTATGCAAGTTTATTATGAGACTAATTTATCTTCAATTTGATACGAAAGTATTTGCAACTAATGATGATTTTGGCATAAAATTTTGGTAGAGACTTTTTATTGTGTTATAGGTTCATATTGAGAATCGACAAGATACAATTTCAATTTGGATATGTGATCATGATTTCAGCCATTTGGAGTGCACAAAAGGGAGTAAGGGTATCCTAAAATACTCGGTGTTTATAGTTAAATTTATTTAAGCATTGCACAGTTTGTTCATAGCTTCATCAGGTGCACTCAAAGTTTGAAAGACTAATGCAAACCTATATTTGAGTATCAATATTTGAGAGGTATTCAGATTATATGAATTTATATATAGTGGGATTTCCATTATATTTCAATATATACCAATGTGTATATAATTTCCAATTATACTTAGGTGAAATCTACTAATTATTTGTGTGCAAGATTGTGTAGGAAATATGTTAATAACATGCAGGTTTAAAGCGCGCTAAAATGGAGAACAAGGACATGACCTACATTATATATGCCTTGTGAAGGCTAGTCTTGATATGCATGCCTTGTGGAGGAGGCTATTAATGCAAAATGTCGATCTGGACCGTCTAATAATGAGCGATCCAACCGTCTGATCTGGACCAAACTTGCAGGACGTGCATCCTAAAACTTGTGGAACACATAGGAACTTTCGAATCGTAAAACTAAGGTCATGGGCCCGTAGGCCCGGTTGACCAAGTTTGGGTAGTTTGACCTCTTGGTTGACCGTGAGTATTCCGAGGTAGTTTCCCGCTTCGAGGAGTACTAGAACGACCTTATTAACAAGTCTCGACCGTTATTTGAGCTATGTTGACTATGTTGGGATTTTGATGGTGTTTTATATTATCGTATGAAAACTCTTCGATGTTATTTTGATAATTGAAATTATGGAATAGATGAGTATGGGTTAATTGATACGGTGAGTTATGAAAGTAAGTCGTGGGCTTGGCTGTGATTATTAGGAAGTGAGTGGACTTTGTTTCAAATGATAAATGGTTTGATAATGGAAAAATTATGCATAATGTTTTAATGGTGTATTGGATATGTTATATATTCAATTGTTGAATTGGATGTTTTTATAGAGCTTTTGTGTTATATTTTGGGTTTTTGCATATTTGAGTATCTTGAGTATGTATATATGGATTTTGAGAATTTCTACCTATGTTTGGCTATATGTGGGGTACTTGGGTTGTTGTTGTGAGGTTGTGGAAAGAAATGAGTTTAGAATGTTAGTTTGAAGTGCTATTAGCACTACCTTATGTACCTCACCGGATACGGATTATATGCTTGAGAGCTTATTGTCTACACTATGAATAGATATTTGGAACAATTGAATTAAGGAAGGAAATTCCATTTTAAAATATTGTTATAAGGGTTACGAACTCACCATCATACGAACTTTCCCTAGTTTATTATACACACACATGGCGTGTTTCGGGCATGTGGGCTTCCTTGGATATGGATTCTAGAATGGAAATGGATATTTTTGTTATTATGGAAGATACTTGAATATGTTAGAACTCGGACGCCCTTGACAGGGGTTCGTGGACCCTTAACAGGGTAGTCTGCGAGCGTAGGACTGGTCACAGGCGTACGAGTTTTGAGAATTCAGCTATACGTGCTGGTTGAAAGTTAGTTTCCCAGTTGGATGGCTCGTTCCCTAGCCACATGGTTGTTGAGGACTCCTCCATGTGGTCTAGATAAACGATCCCCAGTTGGATTTTTCCCCCAGTACATGATGTGCATCATCATATGTACCTTCCCTTCGATATTGATACTTGAAAACAGTGAAAATGGATACTTGGATACATGGGTATGTCGGAACCAGGGCATACCTTAACGGAGTGTTACTGTAGACCCCTGATTGGGTAATCTGTGCACGTAGGACTTTCACAAGCGTATGAGTCTTGAGGATTCGGTTATACGTGTTGGCTAAGAGTTAGTCCCCTGATTAGATGGCTTGTTCCCTAGTCATATGGTTGTTGAGGACTCCTCTATGTGGTCTAGTCAAACGATCCCTGGATTGGATTGTTTTCCCTATACCAACTCACCTCCAAAATGATTATGGATTTAAAAACTTGAGACAATGGGGAAAGAATGGGAGGAGGTTGGGCTAATGCCCTCCATGTTTTAGATTTTTTTATTATTATTATTTTTTTCCTACAATGGTATTTTGGTAATTTTGGCCCAAAATTCATAAACCCTACGTGCTCGTTGAGTCGACTACTATCGTCCAACCTAACAATCATAATGGTCTCACTTCAATGTCTTAAATGTCCTCTGAAAAATTTACAAAATGTTACATAAGGACATTTTTGTCCAACTTGAAATTAAACACACTTAATCCAATAGTCTCAATCCAAAATCACTTCATAAAATACTCATAATCATTCTTCAATATAATACTATTTTCAATGAAATACAAAAGTCCACCTTTAATTTTTCGGGGTATTACAGAGCAAGAGAGCTTCAAGCTTCTGCCATGGAAGCTTGAGTGAACCAGCTGCAACGAATGACGCCAAAAAAAAAAAGTTCAAGAAAAATGCATTTGTTTTGTTTTCAATAATATGGGTCTTTTTGAGTTTGTTTTGGGTTTGGATTTTTAAAAATGGGCTTACCAAACGAGTTTTTGGGGCTTTGAACTTAAAATCTGTCAAAAAATTTGACTCAAATCAAATACCAAACAAGGCCTAAAATTTTGAGCTAGGAAACAAAATTAAAAAATCCACTTGAAAGCAACAAAATTGTCACACTTATGCTTATGTAAAACTAGCATATCTATGCCACCAAAATGCTTTCAAGCTTTGATTCAATTTATTTAAAAATTGAATTAAAAGATAATTAAAGCATTTATATGCTTGCAGTTGATTTTATAGAGGAATTATGCTACTCTTACCACCTTATGTGGCAGATGAGGTGGACAACCAAATCAATTAAATTTATTTAATATTTTCTTTTCTTTTATGATTTATTAACACTTTTAAAAATAAAATAAAAACTATTAATTAAATTTTCTTTATTAAAATACACTTCATTAATTTAATTGATGTGACATATGATATGGACATGTCACATCATATGGTATAGAAATATGGGATAAAAATGTGGTAAGTGTAGAATTACTCTTTTATAAAGAGCTCCTAAAATGAGAATGCTACACTTGCCCCATTTTGAGAGGAGTCATGTTCTTTGTTGCTTGGGTTCGACATGCAATATCTGGCAATAGACGCAAAATTACAGTAATCCCACAAAAATAGTTAGGGCTGCACGATAAGCATTCCTACCAAATAGCAAGCGGAACTAATTTAAATACTGCTTAATTAGTTATGAGGAAAGAAAACTATGCTAACCTGGATATAGACATATGCAGGGGAGAAGACTGGTATGCTTGGCTCATGGCTTCACTGGGCCTTCTTCTTCTTCTTCTCTCTGTACTTAAACTGTCTGCTCCAATGTTTCGTCTATCATTTATTTCCTTCATATGCAGGGGAACATATCCCACTTGGTGTATTATTACACTAATGCACTCCCCACTATAAGCCCACTTGCCAATAACATAAGGTGAAATTGGTAATAACATATATCATTACTAAGCGATGGATCAAAGTCTTTTTGTTTTTTGGTAAAGAGAAGCAAAGTCAAGCGCAAGCAGAAAGACAATTAATGGCTCTAATTAGCTCACATGGCAAGCGAGATTGCCAGATCGAGATTAATCTTGTTATAAAAATAACCTAGAATATGTATGAATATTGAGCTGCACGTAAAGTAGATGAGACACAGCATTTAACGAGGTTCGGCTATGCCTACGTCCTCGGAGAGCAACAGCAGTAACTTTTTCACTATATAAAATAATAGGGCTACAACTTTAGAGTTTACAATATGTGAGGCTCACTGAATTTTCTCTCTCTTTCCTCTTCTATCTTTCCTCCTCTCTTTCCTCTTCTTTCCTCTTCTCTTTTTCCTTTCTTCTTTTCTCCGTTGGTCACACTCCCCTTTACAATTGGTATGCCTATTTATAGGCTAATGTTTAGGCAAAATACAGGGAAGGGTAGGTTCCTGGAAGATGCAAGGAAACTTCCTGAATTGATAAATACAGGGAAAGGGAAAGTTCCTGGAAGATGCAAGGAAACTTCCTCTGTGAGCTCCACCTTCAAACTTTTACAACACTCCCCCTTGGAGACCACAAATGATATGGAATATGCCTCGTTAAAAACCTTGCCAGTAAAAACCCAGTGGGACAAAAACTGGTCGAAGGGAAAAAGAGTACATAATCACGTGTAACACAAAATTCTGTGTATATTGACGCGCGTGCGACACTGCCTCGTTAAAATCTTGCCAGAAAAAACCCAGTGGGATAAAAACCTGGACGAAGGAAAAAGAGTACAGTGTGTAAGGGTCTGTATTGACAGCACGCTCCCCCTGATGCTTGGCAAAATATCTTTAAGCCATACTATTGATCATCTGTCTGAATATCATAGTTGACACTGCTGCTGTGAGTCAATAGTGTATGAAGGTCTTTATTAATACCATGCTCCCCCTGATGAATATCTCCTCCTGAAAACTTCATGACTAGCTTTTTCCAGTAAGCGACCATAGAGATTTCATGAGTCCACATATCTTAGAACACTTGGGCTATTTATAAGTTCACTAAAAAATATGCCCGTATATGGTGTTATGCTTAGATAGCATCAAATATACCTCACATCATCCCAAAATGATGGTGATGGAGTTGAGCCCTATCTGGAAAATATGATGTCCGGTCCAATATACTTCCGGAAAATCATTAAAGTGTCCAACGGATAATCCTCATAAAAATACTTCAATACTTTCTTAGTATAAGCAAGAATCTCGTTGGCATAATGCTCGATCTTTAAGTCGAGACAAATATTTCGTGAATTCTGCAGAAGCTTTAATGTGTTGCAATCACATTATAATCAATGTACTCACTGAGGTAATTTATGCACATTAATATTGAGTACAAATTTTGTGCTTCAAGCACATGTCCTTTAGGGACTTGCTTTATGCAATGTTAATCCTCTTAACGGATTTTGTTTAAAAGGGATTAAACTTTATGACACATTATATAGCTTTAACCCAGCTATTTATACATCTTTAGGGAATCGCTTCTGGCGATATGCTCCGTGCATTTAATAACCCTTAAAGATAATATGTTGGTCTCCGTAATTGTGTAATAAGGGGGGGCACAATTGAATCTGTAAATATGGAGAAAACCCAACATTCCTTGTTTCTGCCAGAAACAGTGTGTCATACAAAGTAGGTATATTCCCTTTTATTCCGAACACCCAAGTATAACTTTCAGTATTAACAAATTTTGGGGTTCGTACTGTGGGTTGTTCCTTCACGTTCATTCTTATCTATAATAGAATTACCTCATTCCATTTTGGCCAATGATATTGTCGACATTTAATAATTGAACGTGGTTCCAATCAACACAGCCCATTGATGATTTGAGTAGCTACTCCAAAATCAAAATTTTGTTATTCATCAATTTATGATCAAAAATTGTCATTCATCAATTCATAATCACACCATTCTCATGTGCATGCGCATGCATCAATTATAAGCATTTCTTTGCTTTTGGGTACCCAAGCCACTTCAGGGGGCTTTTATTATGTGAGAATGTGGATTATAACCTCCATCGGAGCGTTATTTAGTAGTAGGGCGTGGATAATCTCCATTTAGGGAGTTAGAACATTGAGAACCCATATATCTGTCATGCTGCAGGCATGCCACAGATTAATACATACATGTCAATTAATTTATGGGACTTTAACCCATATAATTTGCTACGCATTAGGCGTGCATAATATCAATATTGACATGTCAAAGGATTGTCCTTTCGAGACTTCAATCCACATCATTTGCTACGCAACAGGCGTGCATCATATTGATCACTGCTATACCCATATTTTGTTCTTATGGGACTTTAATCTGTGCAGTGTATTATCAATGTATCCAACTTGCAATCTGTAAAATTTGCGTTAATAATTCATGGATACATACAAGCCATTCTTTTGGAACGGACTTATCTCCCCATTTGGTTACCTTTCAAGATAAAATATCAAATAGGTATATAAGCATAAAATAACACAAGTATTGCTTACATCCTTAGGTGGGAGAAACTTTTCTCAAGTATCATTCTAGCTCGTATCGGCCCAGTAAATATAAAGTATCGCTTGATGATCTTGTTATATCCTGCAAGAGCAAAAATCACAATTCTTTTCTCTGTCAAAAACAAATAACTCTCAGAGTTAGGATCACTGCATGGATTCATTCTTCAGATGTTCATTCTAAAGAAATAAAATCTCTTATGAACAGAGAGTTATAAAAAGAAAGAAAAGATACAAAAATTGTGATATTGATTGCAAGGTAAGGTAAGCAATCAAGGAAGGAAGCTGGTGGGAGCAGACAACAAGCTCAGCAATCAAGGAAGGAAGCTGGTGCGAGCAAACAACAAGCTCTCATTTCTTCTAGTCTAGAAGAACTTCCGGAGATTAGAGCATAAGGTTGCCTTCACAGTTCCCTGATGTAGCGGAAACATGATCAGGGATAGTCTTGCTTCCTGAATGGATGATCAGAGATAGTCTTGCTTCTCGGGCATATTGAGTGCTTACTGATAAGAAAAACAAGTAGATATCGCATCACTAGGTATGGAGTAAACTGGATGTCTTCTGCAAAGAAAATTTCGTTAGTAACACATTTATACACAAATACAATGAATAGGTAGAACCGGTGAATTTCAAATTAACCATAGGAAAATTGCGAGATTCTCGGGATGCTTTTGAAAAAGTAGCTCCGTGAAATCCGTAAAGCAAGATCGGCTTTGAAAATAATACTTGAAAACGCCGAAAGTGCCGACAGGCATTATTAGAGGCCACGTGAAGTTTTGGACTCTGGGAAAGAAAAAGATAATATGGGGATTCGAGAAGATATTGGGGTCCTGAAAAACAGTAGCCATATTTTCGTCTATAGATATTGCCTTTGCAAAACTTGATTGGAGCAATTGCGTTTCAACTTAACTTCCTTCATTTTCTGAAACTTTAGTTTTCCTAAGGCTTTCTTCGAAACCTTCTTAAAAATGGCTTCCTCTTCTTCCTGCCCAAATTATTTCAATTTAAATGATGCTCCCACAACTACCAATGATGTCCAAGTTTGGCGTCCATCCTTTGTATCCCAAAATCGTCATCTCACAGTTAATGATTCTGTGATGATGAATGATGCTACTGCTGTCATAGTAGCTAGGAATTTCATTACTCCAATGGATGAAATGTTGTTGGCAGGGAGGTCTGAGGAAGAGGCTATTAATGACTCAATGGATTTTAGCATTCAGAGTGCTGCTTCTGTTTCTAACATGGCTGATCGTTTGCGTGCTAGAGCAAACGAGGTTGAGAAGCTGACAACTGAAAATTCGTCTCTTCAAAGAATGTTTCATGAATCTCAACAGGAGGTTGAGAAACTTAAAGGAGAGAATAATTCCTTGTTGAAACTGGTGAGTTCGTACTCTGTTGATACACTGAGAAGGCTAGACATGCTGCAGGTCTCCAATGAAAGAATTTTGGGAGACCACGAGAAGCTCATGGCCAAGCTTAAGAGGCGCCGTCCTCTTCCTTCAGAGGCTTCCAGAACATAATGTAATTTTATAGATTTTACAGGGGCTGCACCTTTATTGCAGGTGGAAAAAATCTATCTGTTGTATGTTCCTGTAATAATAATTGCGCACATTCTTAAACTTGCACCTGTGGTTTTTACGTCTTTTCAAAATGACGGTTTGGAACCTTGTGCCTTATAGGTTCAAATAACCACATTGTCTCTCCCAAATTGCATGGTAGCCTGGAACGTTTGGCATGGGCACAAACTCAGAATTTATTTGCCCTTTTCAAATGGACATGAAATGTGAATTGAGTAAAAGCCATGATAATATCGCAATATAGTAGTGAAGAGCATTAACTACTATATACCCACAACTTCAAGTTTAGGATCTCTCATATATTTGGATCCATGGGCTTCCGGCCCAGATATAACAAAATATGTGGGGAGCCTCAATTCATTATTTGAGGTTTATATTGATATTATCCATTTCGCGGTGTATTCTTAACAACTGGAATTCACAAAATATATTTCTTCCTTGAGGTGTCGATTATAACAAAATCGAACTTTAAATTCATCATCTTCTTATGCCAAAGAAATATGTGACATACCACAATTTGCAATAATACCTCAAGGGTTGTCCATTTAATTGTTGGAACTTCAGGTTCTCAACACTGTTAAATTTTGAACTTCAGGCCAAAGCCACATATTCTCATGGTATGGACATTTTTACAATTTTCTGTACATATTTCGGGACTTCAAGCCCTTACATAATTGTCCATATTTTGAGGAACTTCTAGCATCTCATTTAATTGCTCATCCATGAGTTTAAGGAACTGCAGGTTCCCTTTTGTATATAGTGACGGTTTACCCAAAATGGTTAATATTTATGCATACGTCACTATTCATGTGAATAGTACTATTCATCAAGTCATGAATACGTATCTATTCATCTGCCAGTACAGTTATCATCAATGTGTACGGCACCATGAACCAATACGGTACTGTTACATCATTAAGGAACTCTAGGTCCTTATTTACATGTCAGGGATCAAGGACCCTTAAGTCCGATCACATGTTTACAAATACAGTACCGGAGAGACTGCCAGCTCTCATATTAATATCATCATCAAGGATCTTCAAGTCCTGATGTAATTGTATGATGAGGATCAAGGAACTTCTGGTCCTGATCTGCATACTGGAAAAACTTATCATACAGCACAATTAATCCATAAAATAAATTGCTGATAAATAAATTACTAGTATGGACGATAAACCCGCACCACACTTTAAATAAATGTAAATGTGCGGTAAATTAAATTCATAAAGTTAAGGTGCTTGTATGGGCATTAATTCTGCTCCATACATTTAAATAAAAGTAAAGGCGTGGACGATAAACCCGCACCACCCTTTTAAATAAATATAAATGTGCGGTAAATTAAATTCATAAATTAAATTGCTTGCTGTATGGACGTTAATCCCGCACCATACTTTAAATAAAATTAAATGTGTGGTAAAGTAAATTGTGCTTGTATGGGCACTAATTCTGCTCCATACATTTAAATAAAAGCAAAGGCGTGGACGATAAACCCGCACCACCCTTTTAAATAAATACTGTTGTATGGGTAATAAACCTACACCATACAGTAAATAAAATAAATATGCGGTAAAATAAATTTGCGATAAAGTAAAGATGCATGTATGGGTAATAAACCTACACCATACAGTAAATAAATGTGGGGTTAAAACCACCACCGAATAAAATAAGAAAAAGTTAGTATTAGTAACGGTCTCCCACTGATAATATGTTTAGTATTACCAAGGGTCCATTTTTGTTAGTGGTTAGTAGTATAGATAATAGTGCAGCACAAAAATTATACCTGAGAGCTTCTCGTGCTGATAACGTGTTATAAAAATAACCTGGAATATGTATGAATATTGAGCTGCACGTAAAGTAGATGAGACACAGCATTTAACGAGGTTCGGCTATGCCTACGTCCTCGGAGAGCAGCAGCAGTAACTTTTTCACTATATAAAATAATAGGGCTACAACTTTAGAGTTTACAATATGTAAGGCTCACAGAATTTTCTCTCTCTTTCCTCTTCTATCTTTCCTCCTCTCTTTCCACTTCTTTCCTCTTCTCTTTTTCCTTACTTCTTTTCTCCGTTAGTCACACTCCCCTTTACAATTGGTATGCCTATTTATAGGCTAATGTTTAGGCAAAATACAGGGAAGGGAAGGTTCCTGGAAGATGCAAGGAAACTTCCTGAATTGATAAATACAGGGAAGGGAAAGTTCCTGGAAGATGCAAGGAAACTTCCTCTGTGGGCTCCACCTTCAAACTTTTACAACAAATCTTTATTTATGCCATATCCCATAAAAGATTTATTTTAAAACATGCGTGCGCAGCCAATTGCAGGCAAAAAAATTTTAAAGACTCGAATATTATTAGAGAAAGACTTGAGACAAGACTCTAATTATGATTAGAGAAAGACTTGAGACAGGACTTGTATAATAGAAAGACTTCAGAATATTATTAATCATACTTGGGGATAGAACTAGATCTATTATATTCCACGGTATATATGTTGGAATTACTGCACTTCCTTAATTATCTAGAATATCTCTATTTATCACACCAACTATACCTGTCCTTAATTAAGTTGGTAGAGTTCCTATGCAATGTCTTTTAGGTTCTCTGGGAAGAATTCTCTAGAATAGTTTGTTCTCTTTAACATGCCATTGAGCTTATCATTGTAAAAAATAAAAATAAAATAAAAAAACACACAAGCTAAGTGAATCAGAATTTTTTTTTTTTTAAAAGCTCTGCTGAAGTAACTCATATTTCCAGCACCCCATATTCCATCACAAAACCAACAACTCAAAATGGCTACATAAACTAATTCGATCAACTACGAAACTGCCTTTCATCGTTGCATCAAGAATTCTTATAAATAAATCACACAGATAATTGCTGGCAATGGGGTGAGTAGCTCAACTTCTTGTACGCCCTTGCTAGGTTTCTCAAATTTCTAATGTGGGACTCTTTACCTTCACATTCTCATACAACCCCACACGTATAGCAAATTTTCAAGCCTAACACGTGGACAACACATTTTGGGTGATGTGGAGCACATGTGGCCGTTGAGCTTTCACACGTGGGCAACCCACTCTGATACCATGAAGGAAGTTGAGGTTCCACCCCAAAACCAATTGGCAATGGGGCAATGGGGTGAGTAGCACAACTCCTTCTAAGCCCTTGCTAGGTATCTCAACTTTCCAATATATGACTCTTTACCTTCACATTCTCACACTATTACCCACAAAAATCCAAATTTGTAATCTTAAAAGAGATTAAAATTTTGAACAAATTAATTTCAACCAACGGTTAAAAAATAAGGTCTCATCTAAAGGCCTTAGTATGACATATTATACAAGCGAAGGCCCATCGGCTTATCCCTTTTCCTCTAATCACTAGGTACAAAATTGTGGTTGCTAAACCAATTTACAAAATGTAGGAAAATTGTTATCAAAACGACTAGAACTAGAAGTTTGGTTATATTGTCAACTGCAGTCGCGATCGTGAAGTTAACATAAAATAGAAAACTGCATGTTGCAGATGAGGTTTATTATTATTTCATTTTAAGGTCTTGGTCAAGTAGCAACCAGCAAATATATAATGTTTGGAATCTTTTTTTTTCTGTTTGCCTTTCATTTGTGTTTAGATGACTTGGTAGGATTCCTATAGGCTCAACTCAAGTATTGTTGACAAAAATCAAGTTGCCTTAATCGTCGGTACTCAATTTGCTTTATATAAACTTGGAAAGATTCTTTTTCATTTTATTTTGTCGGATATGTCAACTGAGTGCTAGCTAGCCATATAAATTTCTGCCACTCTCAATCTCAGCCTTCTCCAAATTCCCCCCTTTCTTGCTCCACCTTGTAGAAAGCCTCCTATAATTTCTGCATCCGGAGAAGTTGGAGTTATGGCCAACCCCGATGTAAGTTTTGTTGTGGAGAAGTCGGAAGAGAAAGCTGCACGGTTTGGTTTCTTTAACTTCAAACTATTTATTTGCATTTTTTGAACCCCCCCCCAAAAAAAAAAAAAAAAAAAAAAAAAAACCTATTTATGTGCTTTTTCCTTTTCCCTTTAAATAAATTCTGTATAAATATAAAAATAGGACTTGTATGTCTGCGTTGGCTGCTCAAAATTTTATACATGTTTGTTGTGTGTTGTCCAGTGATTCAGATTCAGACTCAGATTCAAAATCATACTCATGTTCAGACACTACAATTGGAGAATCTTCCATGGAAGAAAGGTCAAGAAAAAAAAGGCCAATGATGATGATAGTGAAAATTCTTGAGCTGTTTCACTGGATCCTTGCAAGGTGGAAGAAGATGTTTGTAACATCATGTGTGTTTGCTGTTTCACTGGATCCTTTGTTCCTCTACATTCCTATCATCGATCAGGATATGAACTGTCTGAGTTTGGACCAAAATCTGAAGATAACAGCTCTCGCATTAAGATCTGTCACAGATCTCTTTTATATTATGGACATCATTATTGAAATTTATACATCTGGGATCTGTTCAAGTTTAACCAATGGATTTCATCACAGCTCCAAATTACAATTCTTGGGGAACACTTTCTTGCCGAAAGTAGCTAAGACGATTTGGCAGTCATACATCTTAATTGATATTTTAGCTATCATTCCCCTTCCACAGGTTGAAGTCCTTTTTGGAGGAAACTTCTTCATCATCTCTTTACCTATAATACTATTTCTACTACATTTACTGCTTTAGTTAGCATTAGAGTTGTTTCAATATTTTCTCTCACGATAATTGGCTTAATTGTTGGCATTTAAATTGTATTGTTTTCAGGTACTGATTCTCACTTTCTTTTCAAAAATGAGGGCATCGAGATCCTTGGATACAAGGAAGTTCATTATGAACTTTTTTGTTCTGATGCAATATTTTCCACGGGTCATTCGCATATACCTATCGTGTAAGGCACCCAAAATGTCTCACAGGAGAGAGACTCCAGTATGGGTTAAAGGTGTACTGAATTTCTTTATGTACATCCTTGCTAGTCATGTAAGTTCATCTTGTCATGATGTATTTTAACTCTATAAAGTTACATATATATATATATATATTTACTTTCTTATCTTTCATGATTTTCTAATAAGTTCAATTTAATTAATTTGTTGGTCATTCAGGTACTTGGAGCCGTATGGTACTTTTTTGCTATTCAACAAATGACAGTTTGTTGGGCATATGCATGTCGAAATGAAAATGGGTGCGACTCTACTACTTTTGGTTGTCATGACCGTACATCCAAAAATGAATTATGCCCTGTAAGTTCACCAAATACAACACTCTTCGAATTTGGGATATTTCTTAGTCTCCTTCAGTCTGGTGTGCCCTCGTCAACAAATTTTCTACAGAAGTTCACAAACTGCTTTTGTTGGGGCCTACGAAATTTGAGGTTTGTACATTCTAAGTCCAAAACGATACAAACTCTTACCCTAATCAACTTTTAAAAAATTTACACATTTTTATCACATTAAATTGTTGCAGAGGCGAAAAGAACTAACGCTTTTGAACATAGGAAAATTGTTGTATATTTCTTACTTCACATTGAATTCGTAACTTCATACTTGCATCTTATATCGTGCTCCATTATTCATTGATGCAGTTCTCTTGGTTCTAACCTCCAGCCCAGTACCAACACTTGGGAAAACCTCTTTGTGGTTTTTATTTCTATAATTGGCTTGCTACTGTTTATATATCTCATTGGAAATCTGCAGGTTTGTACCCATTTAATTATAAATAAATAAAATTCTACATGCTTAAGCTCCTCATATTTTATATATATATATATATAAAAAATGACCAATGCTTAAGCTCCTCTTTGTGGTCGCGCCTAGATGCTTTAGTTTGTTCTTGATTGTAAATGAAATCTAATTGTAGAAACCTCATTCCAAGTTGATAACAGAGAGAAGAATGAACAATTGAATAAAAGAAGAAGATTTAGAGACACCTGAACTGATTAATCTCATCGTGAGACCAAATTATGTTGGCTGATATTTCATTACTTCTTCTCTAATGTGCTTAGTAAGTCAGCCAATCAATCAATGAAATGATTAACTCTCACTTGTTGTGGAATAGACATATTTGTCCTTGGACACTACAAGAATAGAGGCGCATAGACACAAGAGGAAAATTAAACGGAAGATGGAAGAGAAAGGTCAAGAGCTAGAATTATGGTTGCCTAAAAATGGCATCCCTGAGAAGTCACATAAGAATATAAAGTTGCAGATCATGGAAAAGGTAGAACAAGAATTTGAAGAAAACAGGGATGTTGATTTAGATAATTTCACCTCTACTCTTCCCTCAGACCTTGAAAACCAGATCAAAAGTTATATGCCGTTCACTAGGTTGAAAATGGTACGTTTGTCCAAACCCATGACTTCAGTTTGCTGCTATGATGTTAGGTTACTTATTTAATCATTCCTCTTAAATATTAATTCATTAATGGTAGGTGCGAGTCCTTCAAAACATGGATGAACAAGTGTTGAAAGCAATTTGTCAGCGTCTAAAGCCCATGAAGTATACTGAAGACAATCTCATTCTTCGAGAGGGTGAACCACTTAAAATGATGCTCTTCATTGTGGAAGGACATGTAGCCATTGAAAAGAAAGGTGGTTCTATTTTGAATCAAGGTGCCAGAGAATTATATGGAGAAAAGCTTCTAGCTTGGCCATTCTCGACATCTTTTCCAAAGAAGTTACCCACCGCAACAGAGTCTGCTAGGGCAATTGGTGATGTTGAAGCCCTTATTCTAATGGCCGACGACATGAAGGGTGTAGTCTTTAAATTCGGGGTGCATTTCATCAACAAGTATGGCAAACTCAAAGAAAAATTTGTTGAGGCAACACCAACATCTATTGGAGCAGCACCAGCACTCAGACTCTTTACTGAAAAAGAACTTAAGAAGGCCACACAAAATTACAATGCAAGTGCAAGGATTGGTGAAGGAGGTTATGGAATAGTTTACAAAGGAATACTGCCAGATAAAACAGTTGTTGCCATAAAGAAGTCCAAAATGCATGCCCCAGCCATGAGCGTTAACTCCGTTAATGAGGCGTTTATTCTTTCTCAGATCCACCACAGAAACATCGTGCGGCTTTTAGGTTGTTGTTTAGAGGCAAAAACGAATTTAATGGTTTATGAGTTCATCGACAACGGGACTCTGTCTGAGCACATTCACAACGATAGCAAAGGAGTGAAACTCTCATTTGAATTACGACTGAAGATAGCAGCAGATACTGCAGAAGCACTATCATACGTGCACTCCGTGTCAATCATACACCGAGATGTGAAGACATCAAATTTACTATTGGATCAAAATTACACAATAAAGGTTTCAGACTTTGGAGGTTCACTATTGGTTGATGAAGATCAAGATTCCTTGTCAACTTTAGTGCAAGGGACACTCGGATACTTAGATCCTGAATATCTTACGTCAAACACGCTAACAGAAAAGAGCGATGTCTACAGCTTTGGAGTTGTCCTATTGGAGCTACTAACGAGTCGAAGGGCACTTTCTCCTGAAAGGCCTCAGGAAGAGAGAAACCTAGCAAGCTTCTTTCTTCGTTTAGCGGAACAAGGACACTTAGATCAAATTCTTGATGGTGAAATAATCAACGGGGAAAATTATGTGACGGCCGAAAAAGTAAGCTATCTAGCAAGAAGATGTTTGGCGTTGACAGGGGAGGAAAGGCCGCCTATGAAAGAAGTAGTCATGGAGCTCGAGTGGTTAATTATGGAAACACGTCAAGCAGAAAAGGCTAATTTCTCTCCATCTTCCGAAGAGACTAATAATTGGTTTCTTCAGTCACCTTCAAACTCTTATGTTGTGGATGTTAGAGATGAAGGTGATGATGTTGGTTCTAGTGATATTGTAAAGGATGTGGATGTTAGATGAAAGTGATGATGCTGGTTCTAGTTGTATTATAATCATCAGTAGAGAGGGTGACAAACAGCATGTAAAACCAAATCCAAATGATTGAGCCTTATGGTGGTGGATGATAGTTGGTCTTTGGCTTGTTCCTAGTTATGTTTTGATGAATTTTTGTTGGCTTGAGTTTGAGTGGGTGCTTGTAAATAAAACTTAAAAGTAGAGTTTTTCAAAACCGTTTAGAAAACGATGTTGAAAATGACATGCATTCAAAACCGACATAGCTATATATATGTATAAATATAGTTTAGTCCAAACCATAGGGAAATCCGTAATCTCATAAAGATACTTTATCACTCATCTCATTCAAAACCTCTCCCTATGATACCCAAACTACTCTCTTGAAACACGTGCCCATTGGCACGGCGAGCGAGAAAGTATCCTTACCGATAAAGAAGAATGAATGAGTAAGTATATATATATAATTGTTTGACTATACCACATGAAATAATCCTCAATTGACCATGTGGCTAGGGAACGAGTCGTCCAACCTGGGGACTGGGCCTACTAGCACACATAGCAGAATCCTCAATACTCCTACACCTATGACAAGTTCTACACTCGCAGACTAACCCCGCTAAAGGTCTATGAAACACCCCATCAAGAGTGCCTGGGTTCCAACATATCCAAGTATCACACAATTCCAAGTATCCAATTCCAGTATTCCAAATCCAAGGAGGTACAAAGGGTAGTGTTTATAGCTCTCAACACTGACATAAACCACAACCCAACTCATATTCCATAATTTCATTATCAACAAACCCATGTACCCCACATATAACCAAGCATAGATAGAAATCCTCGAAAATAATATATATCAACTCAAGATGACCATAATATGCCAAAACCCAAATGTATTTCAAATATTTATAAAAATATAATGTTTCAACAATTTATTATATAATGAACTCAATAAGCGAATAAATCATTATGCATAACTTTCCTTCATAAAATAATGCTTATTATTGAAAACAAAGTCTGCTCACAGATAGTTCCACGCTACTTGACCCTGAAAGGGTCCCACCTGCTACATGCAGTGGGTCGGAGTTCCTATTTTAGAATTCGAGGAATGGATTAAAATAAAGCGCTTTGAACGAGAACTTTAAAATGAATTCCTAATTTCCAAGGATTCAATGTGTGTGAACGACTGACAGGACCCGCCCCGAATTTCTGGAAACCTAAGACGAATCCTGTGAAAATTCCGACATCACCTTGATGCCAGGCCCACTTACTAAAGACCGAGACTTTCTACCAAAATTTTGGCAGAGCCTCCCTTGTAATTTGAACAATCCCAAAAATTTAAACATGCATAAAACACATTTAATATCCCAACAGGCAGCACGCACAATATAATTTCATGCAAATTCACAAACTGGGCCTTCGACCCTCACATAAACCAAAGCGAAACCAAACTACCAACAAAACCCTTAAGCCAAATATTGCCTTAAGCAAGGCAAATAATAAACTCAAATAATAATTATGAATGTCAAACGCAACTTACATCATCTAACTTTCCCAATTCCAACATACGAGGTTTTAACCTCCTAACACAATCACATCTCGTTCTCACCCAAATTTCAGGACCAACGACAAGGTCGGCACCACACTCAATAAAAGTTTAATCCTATGCTGCACCTAGGCACTACACTAGGTTGCCTACGTACCCTTACTGAGGAATCACGCCACACGTAGTTCTTTCCAATACAGTACCACAATCCTTCATTCATCTCCCTAATAATCACATAATCTCCTCATGCGCCAGAAAATTCAACGCCACGTATGGAGCCTATCTCACACGCCGGAAGAATCCCACTACACGTGTGAGACCTAATAATTACAAAATCTCCCCATACTCCGGAACATCCAAAGCCACATATGGGGTCTGTCAACACACCGGAAAATCCTACGCCACGTGTGACCTAACTATCACAATATCTCCCCATATGCCGGAAAATCTAACGCCACGTATGGGGTTTGTCCTCACACCGAAAAATCCTACGTAACGTGGGACCTAACAATCGCGTAATCTCCCCATATGCCGGAACATCCAAAGCCAAGTATAGGGTCTGTCAACACGCCGGAAAATCCTACGCCACGTGCGACCTAACTATCACAATATCTCCTCATACGCCAAAAAATCCAACGCCACGTATGGGGTCTGTCCTCAATTTGGAAAATCCTACGCCACGTGGGACCTGACAATCACGTAATCTCCCCATATGCCAGAGCATCCAAAGCCACATATGGGGTCTGTCAACATACCGGAAAACCTACGCCACGTGTAAGCTAACCATCACAATATCTCCTCATAAGCCGGAAAATCCAACGCCACGTATGGGGTCTGTCCTCACTCCGGAAAATCCTACGCCACGTGGGACCTAACAATCACGTAATCTCCCCATACGCCTAAACATCCAAAGCCACGTATGGGGTCTGTCAAAATGCCGAAAAATTCTACTCCACGTGTGACCTAACCATCACAATTTCTCCTCATACGCCGGAAAATCCAACGCCATGTATAGGGTCTATCCTCACGCCGGAAAATCCTACGCCACGTGGGACCTAACTATCACAAGATCGTACTTACATAGTGTAATCAAACATCTTTATAATATATATATATATATATAATAATTTTCAATATTGCATAAACCTCAACCACAATATAGCATCCGATAACCCCTAATTTAAAATAATAAATTAATATCCTAATCCCACATAATCAACTTAACTCAACAACGTTCAAGACCTATCACTAGGGTTATTATAATCCTCCTAGGAAGGTAAAACTACATCGGGAGACTCACGGTCAACCAAGGGTCAAACTACCCAAATTTGATCAAACGGGCCCACGGCCTCTAAATTCTGATCTGGGAGTTCCTATAGGTTCTACAAGTTTTAGAATACATGTCCCGCAAGTTTGGTCCCAATCGAACGGTTGGATCACTTGTGATCGCACAATCAGACAGTTACTGTAAAACATAAACTTTAAGTTGTTAAATCGGAACATCTGGGGCTCCGATTCACGATCCAAGAATTCCTACACAATCCTAGGAAAGCCTAGATCACCATATACTAAATTCAAGGCTATTCAACGATTCAAACCTATCGAACTCGAATAACGCACAATAGGCGAAATCCGATCGACGATCAAATGATAACCAAATTGGAATCAGAGTACACCTACGCACTCGTGACATCAAGGGGATCACATCGGGACAAAATGCTATTTTTCTATAGTGCCCACTCGCGGGCAGCGCGTGGGTGCCCAATGCGATAGTTCTTCGCCGAAAAATCTCAAAATTAGACGCCAAGCTTCCTATTCTAGGTGCAAAACCTCATTTGGAGACACTTTTGTTCTTGAATCTACCTAAAAAAGTTACCAAAAGTGGCTGGAATCGCGATCCCTAAACTGACTGAAATCCAATTCGAAAATCAAGCTACCTACGCCTAAAATTGATGCAATCATACCTAACCATCAGCTAGATTATGAAGAATGGATGAATTTCCATACCCTGATCGCCAAAAATGGCGGCCGGAGGAGAGAAATCGGAGCCAGCGAAGTTCGAGACTAAGCCAGTCCTTTTGGCACCGTTCCCATCCGCAGCAGTGGCCGGTAGCCGGAGTTTTGAAGAGAGAGAGAGAGAGAGAGAGAGAGAGAGAGAGAGAGAGAAATCATATTTTATCAAACCCCTTTCGCCAAAATTATGGTTATGCCATTTAGGGTATTTTGATCGTATCTCTCTAGTTACAACTCCGATTCGAACCCACCATGTGTCTATGAACTCATCTCGCCGTGCTCTAGGCAACGGTACAGTCGAAAGTCCCAAATTTTCTCCCGGTCAAAAAGTCAACTTTAAACCTAATAAAATATTCTATGGGCAAAATGGTCTTTTATCATGTTTAATTAATAATTAAATATTTATTTAGGACCGAGTCATTACAAAGATGAATGAGAAGTTCTTAAGGTCAAACTACGTGTTCTGGATGGTGGAATAGTCTCAGAAGACGCTCATTCAACCAAGTGGTCAAACTTTCCAAATTTGGTCAATAGGCCCTCAGGGACCACGACCTCCGATTTTCGATCCAAAAGTTTCTATGGGTACAACAAGGTTTATTAAACATGTGTTACAAGTTTGGTCCGAATCGAAAGGTCGAATAGCTTGCGATCGCTCAATCAGATGGTTACCGTTTAAAGGAAACTTTAAGTCCTTGAATCGGGGCATCCGGGACTCCGATTCACGATCCGCGAATTCCTACATGATCCTAGAGGTGCCTAAATCAACATATTTGGAAATGGAGTCAATCCAACAATCTGAACATATCGAACCCGAATAACGCCTAATATGCGTAAATCCGATCGACAGTCAAACGATAGTCAAATTCAAATCTGAACATATTGTCGTGCTTGGGACTACATGGGGATCATTCTAGATTAAAAACCCAACCTTGACATTCTGCCGACGTGCCTAAATCACCGACAGTGTCTAGAGAAATTTTTCAGCGATCCGAAAACTCCAAACCGCTGGCCAATAATCATACCAACAGATCAAACACATCAAGGGGGTAACTTTATACCGTTGCACAAAGATCAATTCAGTCGTTAAAGCCATCAAACGAACGGTTTTCTCTTTGAAAAAACTAGAAAGTTTTGGCTTCGGATTCAACGATTTTCACTTGGAATTGGGGCGGGTCTTTAAGGAAAATTACATAGGAGAGGTAGGGGAGTGTTTTGGAACCCAATTGGTGGCTGGTGGTAGCCGAAAAAACTGCCACAAGTCAAGGCTTCGAAACAGCCGATTTTTAGACTTTGTTTCGATCGATTTTCTGGTTTAATCCCTTGGAATCAAAGCTGGAAATTGGCATGGATGTGAAGATGAAAGAGAGATGAAGAGTTTGCAAGTGGTGGCACCAATTTTGGTGGCCGGACGACGGAGATATCTCTATCTGAAAACCGGATGTTCGTAGAGAACGAGAGAGAGGCTGAAATTGGGGCGAGAGAGAGAGACAGAGAGACAGAGAGAGAGAGAGAGAGAGAGAGAGAGAAAGGGATCTTATTGGCCTTTTAAAAACAGACTTTGAGAGAGAGAAATGGATCTTATTAGCCTTTTAAAAACAGACTTTGAAATATTTACGATTGTGCCACTATACTTTCATTGATTGTAACTTCTTCGTTACAATCCCAATTTGAGCCCACTATGTGTCTACGAACTCGTATCGACGCAATCTAGGTCATGGTGCCATTGAATTTCCCAAAATCCTACTGGATTAAAAATTAACCAAAATAACCCTACCCCCCAGACAAAATTATAAATTATAAATTAAATAATTTAAATATGCAATAAAAATAGAGTCGGGGTGTCACATAACTATAGTCTTTATTAAAATTTCGGCCCTTTTACTCTCTACTCAATAATTTATTTAAGGTCAAGAGCTTTTACTTTTGGCCTCTTAACTTTTAGTATTATATTAATCCTGTTTAATTTGAAATAACACTTGAGAAACAAACCAATGTCTTGTACACGTTGGGAGTGTGGCTGAGAGACAATCGTGAAGAAGTTCACAAATACCCTAGCTCTACATGTCAATCAAACTGCTAATTTATGGCTATATTTATTATTCACTAATTGGATCAACTACGAACTTGTCTTTCACCATTGCATTAGAAATTCTTATAAATAAATCACACACAAAGTTTATGGATCGGAATAATAAATTATCAATTACCCACACAAATCCAAATTCGTAATCTTAAGAGAGATTAAAATTTTGAGCTAGAATACAAACTATTAAAAGGGTTCCACTTGAAAGCAAGAAAATTGTCACACTAATGTTTATGTAAAACCAGCATTTATATATATATATATATATATGCCATCAAACTGCTTTCAAGCTGATTCATTGGCACTGCCTCTTGGAGAACCATGGTTAGAGCAACCACAGCGGTCGCATGTGAAAGAGTGTATATCCGACTACACCCATCTTGCCGGAATCAGCTTCAAAAATCGTATGTAAATGGTTGTGAATTTGCAACCAAATAAATTAATAAAGCTACGCATTCTCGTGAGACCCACTTGGGTTTGATGGGCTGCAACCAAGTCCATACATTTAAGACACACTGTGATTGAGCTTCCAGCTTTAGAGCCTAAAACACGTCCACTGGGGATGGTTGGCTGGTGGCTTCAGACGCTGCAAGAGTAGAGACACGCAAACACAAGAAATTAATGTATAGGTGCCGAAGCTTCAGTCTATGGTTGAAGAAGTATTAAAAGCAACATGCAAGCATCTTGCGCCTAAGAAATATACAGCAAACAGCTACATTGGGTAAATTGTCAAAACCACCCTGAACTATAATGCTCGTCAAAATGTCTACTCTGAATTATTTTTTCATCCAATTTAACTATCAAACCATTTTAAATGGTCAATTTAGCCCCTGCCGTTAGTTTTCATATAGTTCCATCTAATTTTCCATTAAAAATAATTAAATCTTTAAAAACTAAAAAAACCCTATCAATCAACGTCTTCCCCACCTCATCTCCCAAAAACTCAATTTAGCCCTCAACTCTTGAAACTCAAATCACCCAACCCAGCTGATGCTGTCGTAGGCCATCAAGCCATGATTTGTAAATTTCTAAACCCAAAACCCAGAAAGAGGAAAGAGAAGAAATCCCTAAACCCAAATTGTTACCGCATCTTAAGGGGAACGTAACTGGATTAGAAAAAAAATATGTCTCTACTTAGCTATTGCTAGAAAGAGTAAACTAAAGAAGAAGGCATATGGATTTTATATCTTGATCCTGCCTTTTGGTTCTCGGAGTAAAGAGAATCTCCTGCTTGTAAACCGCTTGAAGCTTAAGGGCTCTCAGAAGGAACCAAACTACTGTCAACAAATTGTAATGTGTCAGAATTCCCTTTCAAGCCTTCTCGAGTCCTTGGCTATGGAGGGGATCAACCTCTCTTGAGATGAGTTGTTGCAATGCCAAAATTACAAATGAGGCAGCTAGTATTGGGTCAGCAGTAAGATGGGGTTCTGCCGACCATTTTGGCTTTAAAAAAGCGAACAGCAGCTAATAAAATTTAGCTGGTTTACTTTTCTTCTTCTTTTTTCTATTTTGAATTTTGTTTTTTTATTTTTACTTTTATTTTTATTTTTATTTTAAATATTGTACTCTGTAAAATGACAAATTTACCCTTATAATTGACGGAAAGTTGGATGGAAGTGTAGAAACTTGACGGTCGGTGTTAAATTGGCGATAAAATTTATTATAAGGACCAAATTGGCTGAAAAAATAATTTATGATGAACATTTCAACAAACGTTATAGTTCAGGGGAGTTTTCGGCACTTTACACTATTATAAAAGAGAAGGAACCACTTGGAATGATGTTGTTGTTTGTGGATTAGGGGTGGGCATGGGTTGGGTTCAGTCGGTTTTAGTTCCAACTCGCAACCCAACTCAATATATAGCGGTTTATAATTTCTTAAATTCAAGACCCGCTTATTATTAAGCAAACTCAATCCAACTCAAATTTTTTGTTCAGGTTGATTGGTTCGGTCAAGTTAACTCAAAATTAAGCTTATTTTTAAGTTTTGGTTTCAACCCGTAACCCAATCTATGCATAGCGATTTATAATTTTTTGAACCCAAAACTCAATTATTTTTAGGCTAACCCAACCCACTATGATCAGGTTGGGTGGTTCGATCGGGTTAACACAAAATTATGTCCAATATGAATTGTAAATTTAGTTAGGACTTTTTTTTGTGTTTAGTTGATGAAATAAACTAATTATGTAACTTTTTCGTGCTTGCATAAATAGTACTAGACCTCTCCTGTATAACTTGTTTCTATATTACCATTTCTATTATTATTTTTAAGTATCAATGAATAGGAGAAATATTGAAATTGAGGTTTTCTTTCAACATAAGGAAGAAAAATACCTTCTTGAGCGGGATATCTACGAACTCCTCACCTGGAAACAAAAACTCTTTTCTTTTGTAGGTAGGAAACAGAGACTCAGACATCTCAAGAGTTTGTTGGGATTTATATATTCCTCCCATTTCATAAATAGTAAAAAAGGGTTTTTGTATTTATAATTTTGATGCTGAACTTCGACGTTTGCATTAATTAATACCTAACTTCGTTTTGTTTTTTTTTTGGGTCAAAGATACCTAACTTTTATTTGTGTCAATTTTGTGTCTAACAAGTCTAACAGAAAAAAAAAGATTAGAAAAAGACTTGCTGAGTAGGGACAAACCCCGGGAAACAAAACTACTACTTTCGGCCTTGGAGTTATGACCAGCCTTCACGTGGTCTAGTGGGCTCCACCATTGTGCTCCAGCAATTTTAGGATCCTTGTTTTCAGGGGCCAGCCTTGGATGTTGACTCCACCAGTCTTTCCAAGCTTGGCCAGATATCCCAATATATTATGTTCTGTTATAAAAATAACCTGGGATATGTGCGATAATTCTGAGCTGCACGTAAAGTAGATGAGACACAGCATTTAACGAGGTTCGGCTATGCCTACGTCCTCGGAGAGCAGCAGCAGTAACTTTTCCATTATGTAAAAGGATAGAGCTACAAGTTTAGTGTTTACAATATATGTGGCTCACTGAATTTTCTCTCTAGGAGAATTTCTCTCTGCTCTCTCTTTCCTCTTTCTTCCTTCTCTTTCTTTCTCCTTTTTTCTTCTCCTTCTTCTTTCCGTTTCTCTTCTTATTTATAGGCTGAAATAATCACTATTCATCACTATTCATCACTGTTCACCCGTGACAGACAAACTCTATCAAAGCCGCCAAATGAACAGTAATGAACAGTAATGAACAGTATGTGTGGGCTCCATTTCAAGACTTTTATAACACTCCCCCTTGGAGACCACATGACCCTAGATTGGTTGCCTCATTAAAACCTTGCTTGGAAAAACCCAGTGGGAAAATCTAAGCGAAGGAAAAAGAGTACAACGTGCATATGTCCTATGTTAGAGGACTCTTGAATGCTCCCCCTGATTTTGCATGCTCCAACTTGATTGCTTGCAGAGTTGTCGTAATCCGATGCCATGTACTAACTTTTGGAATGTATATTTCGGCAATGATTTAGTGAAGAGATCTGCCAGGTTATCACTTGAGCGGATTTGTCTGACTTTGATTTCTTGACTCTTCTGGAGCTCATGTGTATAGAAAAACTTTGGTGATATGTGTTTGGTCCTGTCACCCTTGATATATCCTCCTGTAATCTGAGCAATACAAGCGGCATTGTCCTCATTCAGAATTGTTGGAGTGTCTGTTGTTGAGGGTAGGGCACATGTGCTTCGGATGTGATGGATTACCGATCTTAACCAAACGCATTCACGACTGGCTTCATGGAGGGCAAGTATTTCCGAGTGATTGGAAGATGTGGCCACTAATGTTTGTTTTGTTGAACGCCATGAGATCGCAGTTCCTCCACATGTAAATACATACCCAGTCTGTGATCGTCCTTGATGTGGATCAGAGAGATATCCTGCATCAGCATAACCAATAATACTCTGGGCGTTGGTCGATTCACTGGAATAGAATAACCCCATGTCTGTTGTCCCACGAAGGTATCGTAGAACATGTTTGATGCCGGTCCAGTGTCGCCTTGTTGGAGCAGAACTGTACCTTGCTAACAGATTTACTGAGAATGATATGTCTGGTCTGGTACATTGTGCGAGGTACAATAAAGCACCTATTGCACTAAGATATGGTACTTCTGGACCAAGGACCATTTCATCATTCCCTTTTGGACGATATGGGTCTTTCTTAGTGTCAAGCGATCGAACGACCATTGGAGTGCTAAGTGGATGGGCTTTATCCATGCCAAACCGTTTCAATACTTTCTCAGTATAAGTTGATTGATGCACCAAAATTCCATTAGCACTGTGCTCAATCTGCAAGCCAAGACAATATTTTGTCTTTCCAAGATCCTTCATCTCAAACTCACGTTTGAGATAATCAACAGTCTTTTGAAGCTCTGCAGAAGTTCCAATTAGATTCATGTCGTCGACATATACTGCCACTATCGCAAATCCAGACTTTGATTTCTTAATAAACACACATGGGCAAACAGGATCATTTGTGTATCCTTCCTTCAGTAAATACTTACTGAGACGATTGTACCACATTCGTCCAGATTGTTTTAGCCCATATAATGATCTTCTCAATTTAACTGAGAACATGCCCCGTGGTGTGTTTCTGGCTGCTTCAGGCAACCTGAATCCTTCTGGAACTTTCATGTATATATCTGTATCCAATTCTCCATACAAATATGCGGTAATAACATCCATGAGTCTCATTTCAAGTTTTTCTGAAACCGCCAAACTTATTAGGTAACGGAATGTAATTGTGTCCATTACTGGAGAGTACGTTTCCACATAATCAATTCCAGGCCTTTGTGAAAAACCTTGCGCAACGAGTCGCGCTTTATACCTTGAGATCTCATTTTTCTCATTGCGCTTTCTTGTAAATACCCACTTGTAACCTACAGGGTTCACATTGGGTGGAGTTGGACTAATATGTCCAAAAACACTCCTTTTTTCCAAAGAATTTAATTCTGCCTGGATTGCATCCTTCCACTTGGGCCAATCTTGCCTCTGTGTACATTCATTAATAGAGCGTGGTTCAATATCATCATCTTTTATGATTTCAGCAGCCACTGAGAATGCAAATATATCATCGATGATCATCTCATTTCTACTCCACAATTCATCAGTGGACGTATAATTTATGGAGATTTCTTGACTTTCAGGTACGGTTGCCACTTTAGGGGCACTTGTCTCACCAATGACGTTTTCCTTGTCAAGAAGTACATGTCCCTCTTTAGGGGCATTTGAATTATGAATTGTGGGCTCTCTATTTATTTCATTTGGATTCATTTTGTCCATCAACTTCCTCTTTCGAGGAACTGAATCCTTTGAGCCTAGTGGTCTGCCACGTTTTAGGCGTGCAGCAGATGAACCATTTGCTGGCACATTGCTTTGTCCATTATGGACATCAATCCGTGCGGGTGCATTTGCAGCTGGGATATGAGATTTTGTCACCTTTGCTGCATCATTAAATGCATCTGGCATCTGATTTGCAATACTTTGGAGGTGAACAATCCTTCTTACTTCGTTTTCGCATTGAGCAGTATGAGGATCGAGATGAGACAATGTGGATACATTCCATGATAATTCACATCGTTTTTCAGGAATGAGTTTGCCTTGTTCTTTAGACACAGATTTTTCTCCCCCTAATGGTGGGAAGATTGTCTCATCAAAATCACAATCCGCAAATCGTGCGGTAAAAATATCACCCGTCAGGGGTTCTAAGTATTTGATGATAGATGGTGAATCAAAACCAACATAAATTCCCAATCTGCGTTGAGGGCCCATCTTAGTACGTTGTGGTGGTGCAATGGGCACATATACTGTACACCCAAAAATTCTTAAATGTGAAATGTTTGGTTGATTTCCTAATACGAGTTGTATGGGAGAACATTGATTGTTGGCAACGGGCCTTAATCGCACAAGTGATGCTGCATGTAAAATGGCATATCCCCAAGCAGAAACTGGCAACTTTGTTTTCATTAGCAAAGTGCGTGCTATCAATTGAAGGCGTTTAATTAAAGCTTCTGCCAAGCCATTTTGAGTATGCACATGGGGAACAGGATGTTCAATATCTATGCCTAGTGACATGCAGTAGTCATCAAAAGTCTGAGATGTAAATTCACCAGCATTATCGAGTCTGATTGACTTAATGGGATAATCTGGGAATTGAGCTCGTAATTTAATTATCTGAGCCAAAAGCCTAGCAAATGCCATGTTCCGAGTAGATAAAAGACAAGCATGTGACCATCGGGTAGATGCGTCCACCAAGACCATAAAGTACCGAAATGGTCCACATGGGGGGTGAATAGGTCCACAAATGTCCCCTTGAATTCTTTGCAAAAATGATGGAGACTCAACATCAACCTTTGGTTGTGATGGTCTGATCACCAACTTCCCTTGTGAACAAGCTTGGCAAAAGATGTCACTTGATAACATAATGTGTTTAGTTAATAAGGGATGTCCTTTAGAGTTGGTGATGATCCTGCGCATCATGGTGGATCCAGGATGACCCAACCTGTCATGCCAAAGCTTAAAAGCATTTGAGCCAGTGGACTCTTGGTCCATGACACTATGTGCCTCAATTGTCCGTATGGTTGTGTAATACAACCCTGATGAGAGCTCACAAAGCTTCTCCAGTATACGCTTTTGGGTATCACTGGAGGTAATACAAAGATATTCCATGTTTTCCTCTATCTTTGTTTCAACATGGTAGCCATTCAAACGTATATCTTTGAAACTCAACAGATTCCTTCTGGAGTTAGATGAATACAAAGCATCTGGAATGGACAGTATTGTTCCATTTGGTAACATAATTTGGGCTCTTCCTGAACCTTCAATCAGATTTGCAGGACCTGATATGGTTGTTACCTTTGCTTTTGTAAGCATTAATTTTGAGAAATACTTCCGATCTTGAAGGATCGTATGAGTAGTTGCGCTGTCTGCGAGACAAATATCTCTGCTATAGCCTTTGTTTTGAGGGCATCCATAATTTACATCCATGCCACCAAATAAGTAAAATAAGCTGGGATCAAAAAGAAGACAACATTACAACTTTTATTGGATTGAAATTTAAACAACACTTCAGCTAATACAAATAGTACAGCTAATACAAATAGTACATTAAGGGATTTAATCTAATTCGGACTCATAACCTTCATTCCCTCTTTTAGTAACAAAATCAGAAACATCTAGATGCGTCTTGTTTTGCTGACGTGATATTTCTGATGAGCCATCTGTGGCTGGCGGAGCATGATCAATGTAATTTATCTCCACTTTCCTGTTCTTAAGTGAAGCTTGATAGAGATCCGCCAAATGCCTGGGCGTACGACAAGTGCGCACCCAATGTCCCTTTGCTCCACATCTGTGGCAAGGGCTTTCAACATTTCTAGGCACATGACTCATCTGTGCCTTTCCCTTATTACGGGATGCATATTTGCCATTCGTGGATGGACCACTCCTTGGTCCTAAACCCTCTAAACGAGCACCATGATTTTTTCTACTTCCTTGCCAGTGGCCACGCTTGCCCCATCGCCCACGTTTATGGATATTACCACGAGATGAAGTGGCATTCACTTCCTGAGATGCAGCATTTATTTCAGGAAGTGGTGCTGAGCCCGTTGGGCGAGATTGGTGATTCTTTAATAAGAGCTCATTATTCTGCTCAGCTAACAAGAGGCAAGATACAAGTTCCGAGTATCTCTTGAAACCGCTATGTCTGTATTGCTGTTGAAGGAGGACATTTGAAGCATGAAAAGTGCTCAGAGTTTTTTCGAGCATATCCTCCTCAGATATATTTTCCCCACATAGCCTCATTAATGAGGTAATTCTATGCATAGCAGAGTTATACTCGGACACTGACTTGTAATCTTGAAATCTCAAGTGGGTCCATTCGTATCTAGCTCTTGGGAGAGTCATCGTCTTCTGGTGATCGTATCTTTCACCTAGAGCTTTCCACAGAACCAACGGTTCATCAACCACCACATATTCGCTTTTCAGCGCTTCATGGATGTGGCGGCGAAGAAAGATCATGGCCTTCGCATTCTCTTCAGGCGAAGCATCATTCTCATCTACAATTGTTTGTCCGAGGCCATTGGCTCGTAGATGAATTTTGGCATCCAGGACCCATGATAAAAAGTTGTCCCCGGAAAGGTCCAAGGCAGCAAACTCCAGTTTTGCCAAATTTGCCATCTGAAACTTTAGGCTCGAGATCTGGGACATTAAGCCACTTATTAATAGAAATTTCATTATTCAGGTATATTAATTGATGATAAAGTGTCATGAATTTGCTGTCCAAAATTTTAGGTTCGAGATCTGAGATATTAAGCCACTTATTAATAGGAATTTCATTATTCAGGTATATTAATTGATGATAAAAATAAAATCATGAATTAAATTGCTTGCTGTATGGACGTTAATTCCGCACCATACCTTAAACGTGCGGTAAAGTAAGTGTGCTTGTATGGGCACTAATTCTGCTCCATACATTTAAATAAAAGCAAAGGCGTGGACGATAAACCCGCACCACCCTTTAAAATAAATGTAAATGTGCGGTAAAATAAATTCATAAAGTAAAGTGTTAGTATTAGTAACGGTCTCCCACTGATAATATGTTTAGTATTACCAAGGGTTCATTTTTGTTAATGGTTAGTAATTACATAAAGTAAAGTGTTAGTATTAGTAACGGTCTCCCACTGATAATATGTTTAGTATTACCAAGGGTCCATTTTTGTTAATGGTTAGTAATTACATAAAGTAAAGTGTTAGTATTAGTAACGGTCTCCCACTGATAATATGTTTAGTATTACCAAGGGTCCATTTTTGTTAATGGTTAGTAATTACATAAAGTAAAGTGTTAGTATTAGTAACGGTCTCCCACTGATAATATGTTTAGTATTACCAAGGGTCCATTTTTGTTAATGGTTAGTAATTACATAAAGTAAAGTGTTAGTTGAAAATTTTCAGAAATAAAAGGAGAGACTATCGTGCTGATAACGTGTTATAAAAATAACCTGGGATATGTGCGATAATTCTGAGCTGCACGTAAAGTAGATGAGACACAGCATTTAACGAGGTTCGGCTATGCCTACGTCCTCGGAGAGCAGCAGCAGTAACTTTTCCATTATGTAAAAGGATAGAGCTACAAGTTTAGTGTTTACAATATATGTGGCTCACTGAATTTTCTCTCTAGGAGAATTTCTCTCTGCTCTCTCTTTCCTCTTTCTTCCTTCTCTTTCTTTCTCCTTTTTTCTTCTCCTTCTTCTTTCCGTTTCTCTTCTTATTTATAGGCTGAAATAATCACTATTCATCACTATTCATCACTGTTCACCCGTGACAGACAAACTCTATCAAAGCCGCCAAATGAACAGTAATGAACAGTATGTGTGGGCTCCATTTCAAGACTTTTATAACATGTTCTACACTTATTTCATATTTCCGCATAATTTCTGTATCCGGAAGCGATATAAGTTTAGTTGTGGAGAAGCCGGAAGAGAAAGCTGCTGCACGGTTTGGTTTCTTTAACTTCAAAACTATTTATATGCATTTTCTTGTTCCCTTTAAAATAAATGTGGTATGAAATACTGGACTTGTATATCTGCAGTGACTTGAGATATATATGTTGTTTTTGGGGGGAACTTAATTTTTCGGTCTCCGTTATACTATTAATTAACTGCTTGTTTCGTGCCAAATGAGCTTAGTCTACAAGAGTTTCCCAATTTTACACTAATTTGTTGTTTTTATTTTTTATTTTCTACAGTAATCGTCATTCAAATTCAGAGGCAACAATGGCAACATCACCAAAAGTGGAGTCTTTCTTGCAAAACTGGAAGAAGATATTTGTAGCATCATGTCTATTTGCTGTTCTGCTGGATCCATTGTTTCTCTACATTCCTATGATGAAGGATGATATCAAGTGCATGATGTCTGACAGAAACTTGAAGATTGCCGCTCTTCTTTCAAGATCACTCACTGATCTTCTCTATATATTTGATATTATTTTTCAAATTTATACATCTGACAAGTATTCGAGTTTCATGAATGAATATCGTCGTAGACATTATCGCTCGAAAAAAAGATATTGGAGGAAATTTTTTGTGCCAACAATAATTAAGACAATGTGGGGGTCATACAATATCCTAATTGACATTTTGTCTATTCTTCCGCTTCCACAAGTAAGAGAAACTAATCATTTGTTTTACGTATAATTTCTCTTTTCTGTTTTCCTCCAAAGACAACTGAATATCTTAATTTATGATTCACCATTTTACTCGTGATAACTTGATTTTAACTGATTGTATTATTAATATATGTTGTCCAGGTAGCAATTCTCATTATCTTTTCAAAAATGAGCGACTTGAGATCTTTGACGGCAATAAGGATGGTTATCATGAACCTTTTTGCTTTATTGCAATATGTGCCACGGGTTCTTCGCATCTACTTATCATGTAAAGAAATTAAAATGACTCCTAAAAAAGACACTGGAGTGACTGCCAAATGGGTTAAAGGTCTCTTGCATTTCTTTATGTACATCCTTTCTTGTCATGTAAGTTCCAAAATTTTATCGTAATTTATTTTAATTTCATAACAATTGCTTTCTTGCATTAGATAAACAGTAATACTATTTGAACACACAAAACTAACCATATTAGCTGACCACCTAATGTGGTCATGCCATGTCAATAAATGAAATCAGCTGACATGAATTTAATTCATTTGGTTAGACAAATAAAAGGAGGATAATGTAGCATTGTTTGGTTGGAATTCTTGCTAAAAGTATTAAATCAATCAATCTTGATGAAGGGTAAATGAACATGAGGGTCGATTTTTTAATAAAGTAGGCACGTACTACATATTCTTCACTTATATATGCAAAAACAAGAATGTATCATAACATTAAATTCTTTCAAGTTAGGTATGTTTTCCATTTCTTTTTGTTACAGGGGAGGATTCAAACTCTAGTCTTAGGTGTAAATATTATGTATCAATTTGGGTAGAAACCCTTACATCTATGTTTAAAGATAAATGTTATTTAATTTCCTTACTCGAGTGAACTTAAATTTTTTTCTCTTTATATTTTCATAATTCTGATTAACTTGATATTCTTCAGGTACTTGGTGCCATATACTACTTTTTTGCTATTCAATGTATGGCCACTTGTTGGCATAATGCATGTCGCAAAGCAAATGGATGTGACACTAGTACTTTTGGATGTTATGATCACCACACAGATAGAAATATTACATTTCTAAATGATTTATGCCCTATAAGTCCAGTGAACACAACGCTCTTTGATTCTGGTATATATATTACAGTCCTTCAATCTGGTATAATGGGATCAACAAATTATTTTCAAAAGTTCTCAAATTGTTTTTGGTGGGGACTGCGAAATTTGAGGTTTGTATATTATTTTTTTGTCGTTCAGTCGGAAATCGATTTGCTTAATTTGTTGGAGAGTAATATAAATTCAATCACACACATCCAGACCTAAAGAAAAGTTCACTTTTGTATCTGATATATTTCGCCATTTCATTTTTCCAGTTCTCTTGGTTCAAATCTTCAGCCTAGCGTGGATGGATGGGAAAACCTCTTTGCAGCGTTCACCTCTATAATTGGATTGCTTTTATTATTATATCTCATTGGAAATTTGCAGGTTTTTACTCTCTTTACTTTTTTGGGTCTGATATTCTATATGCATATTGTTGGCTTTTTTTTTTTCTTTCTAAATAACTAATTCCTAGTTAATGACTGAGCTACTTGTGTTGGCATATATAGACATACATGCAGTTGGGTACTCAAAGAACAGAGGCGCATAGACACAGGATGAACATGGAACAAAAGATGAAAGAGAAAGATAAAGAGACGGACTTGTGGTTATCTGCAAATTGCATCCCCAAAGGCTTGCATGAGGATATGAAGTTGAAGATCATGGAGAAGGTACAACAAGAAGTTGAAGAAAACAGGAATGCTGATTTGGACTACATCCTCTCTATTCTTCCCTTGGATCTTCAGTCATATATTAAAGATTGTACGCCTATGGCTAGGTTGAATCAAGTAAGTTCCTCCAAACCCATGACTCTAATAATAATAATTACTAGCAGCCTTTTCATATATATCAAAATTGATATTACTTGTGTCATCCATCCAAATAAGCATTTAATAATAACTTGTTTACTTAAACAGTGTTATACGAGTAAACCAAAGAGTAATAAGAGTAAATCTGTAAAACAAGTAATTAAACAAAAAGAAACAGATTGATTAGTACAATCTCTAAGGGGAGAGAAATAGTTGTGGAACTTTCAAAATACCAACACACATCCTTAGTTTATAATACAACACATCCTTAGGTTAAATTAGTATAATTAAATAAAAGGTTGTATATATGATTGTAGATGAGAAGCATGAAAATTAAGGAACATCGATGCCATTGCCAATTGCCATATATGAATCTCACAAAACACCAAGATCACATGAGACTCAGATCTAGAGAGATGCGACTAAAAATATTGTAATTACTCTTCTTTCTGTATTCTTCTAAGATAAGATGTTTGTCTTTATTAATTATTTCTATTTCTAGGTGCCCATGTTGCGAAACATGGATGAAGATGTGTTGAGAAGAATTTGTCCGTATCTTGAGCGCAGGGAGTTTGATGACAATTCTATCATTATTGAAAAGGGTGAACCACTTGATATGATGCTATTCATTGTGGACGGACTTGTATCCATTGAAACGAGAGATGGTTCTTCTTCTTCTAATAATAATTTGCAGCAACGACCTCGACGTGCAGGAAAAGTATGTGGAGAAGAACTTCTACTTTGGCCATTGTCGGTATCATATCCTGACAACGTAACCTTGGCAACCGAGTCTGCTAAGGCAATAGGTCATGTTGAAGCCCTTGTTCTCACAGCTAGAGACTTGCGTAGAGCGTTAACTTTTTATCAAATAAAAAAGGACTATTTGGTTGGGATGATGCGTAGAACATTTAGTGCAAAAGAACTTGAGATGGCAACAGACAACTACCATCCAAATAGAATCATTCGTCGTAAAGGGAACTATGCATCCTTTTACAAAGGGGTACTGCCAGATGATGATAAAACAGTGGTTGCGGTAAAGAAGTACACAACTATTTATCATCAATATGCAGCTATTGAGGCGGCTGTTGCTTCTCAGACCAACCACATAAATGTGGTGAGGTTCTTAGGTGCTTGTGTGGAACCACAGCCACAAGCACTGGTTTTTGAGTACATTCCCAATGGCACACTTTTTGAGCACATTCATAGAGAAGCAGCAGCAGGCAGCTTTGAAGGATCATCATCGTCACCAACTGCTCTACTTTCATTGGACTTACGACTCAAGATAGCGTCAGAAACAGCTGGAGCACTAGCTTACTTACACTCACTCACTCCGCCAATCATACACCTATTTTTGTCGACAAAACATATACTATTGGATGATCATTACACTGCAAAGTTGTCTGCCATTGGACAGTGGCAAATAACTTTTCGGGAATCAGATTATTTAAACCAAGGATACTTTGACCCTAATTTTGAATTATACTGTGCAGCAGAAAAGGGTGACGTCTATAGCTTTGGAGTTGTCCTGGCGGAGCTACTAACAAGTCAAAAGCCAGCTTCTCCTTACAGAGGGGAAGAGCCACCCCTGGCAACCTGTCTTCTATCCTCAATGGAAGAGGGTCGCTTGAATCAAATTCTGGATGGTAAAATAATATTCAATGAAGCAACTTCTGAGACGGCCAAAAAGGTGGCAGATCTGGCAAAAAGATGTTTAAGGTCAAAAAGGGAGGAAAGGCCTTCCATGGAGCAAGTAGCCGTGGAGCTTGAGGGATTGCGCAAATTTATGGCAGAGTATCAAAGGGGAGAACCCAGTTTCTCAAACAGCCCAACCTCTTTGCAACCGTAAACAACAATAATAAATAAATAAACAAGCAAGCAAGGTACAAACTCTAATTAGTGTTGTTTGCAGATGCTTATACTCTAATTAGTTCCTGTTAATCTTGTGTTAATGTATGCATTTTGGGTTTTTCTTTTGGCTTCCGTTGACAACTTTGTAATAGGATTTTTATTGTTATTTATCAAGCTCAAGTTTAGATTGAGAATATGTGTCATTAACTACAACTATCCTATGGAGGTTCAAGCAAATTGGCAAAGGTAAATTGTGCATTGCATAACATTGCATTAAACTGTTCTCATAAAATGATGACTAGTCATCTGTTTCTCGTATGACTAGTCATCCATGCTCTGTAGGATTTTCAGCTGGATAAACAACTTTTTTGTCCTATTCTCTTTTCTCTCGCTGCTGCCATGTGTCATTCTGACCTAAGGGAATTTTTATTTGTAAAGGCTAAGGAATTTCTGTTTGGGAAGCTATCTCTTTTGTGTGGAAATTTAGGAAAGGTTAGCTTGGTATCTTTTCGTTCTTCTTCCTCAAGAGAGAACAATATTTCATTTATGAGTTTTTCCAAATTGATTTCTTTTTTAAAAAACTGCATTTGAAATACGAATCTGCATCTAGTTTCATAAAATATTCTCTCTTTTATATCTAGGTCAAATTCAAGACTGATTTCTTCAAGAGTATGGTTTCTTAAAGAAATTGGTCATTCTCCTTTGAATCCAAATTTTGGTTTCTGTTTGAGTTCGAGCTTGCAAGCTGGTGCCATGGGATGAATGAGCTGGAGAAGGAGCTGCAATTGCCATGAAGAACTGAGCTTCTAGCTTTACTAAGTTGAAGAAGAAGATTGCACAAAGGAGGTATAGCTCATCTTCCTAAATAGATCTAGGTTTTTCTTGAGCTTGCTTGTGTTCCTTTGTAAGAATCTTTTTCTACTTAGTGGATTGCCTGGTCGGTTGATAACCCCCAATTTTTCCCAATGATGGGTTTCTGGGTGAACAATTTCTGATTGCATCCTTGTAATTTTTCTGGGTTTGTGTTCTTGGTGGTTGACTAGTCATCGTATGAATTGTGGTTCACTAGTCATCATTATCTGTTGTTTGGTGTTTGCTTGATTATGCTGTCTTCACACACTTTCACCATAGTTGTTGCTAGCACAAGGGTTGCCTAGATTGATGGGTCCTTCTGAGTGCCTAGGTTGTCACTAGTAATTCTCTAGGCCTGCAGGTACATTATGGTATGCTCTGTGTATGTTATTGTTTGCTATAATTCATATCTAACAGTTGACTAGTCATAAGAGTATTTGGTCAAGGTCTAAAGTGTATGAAGTTTGTTGCATTCTTGGCTGAATATCTTTTAAGTTTACCCCTCGTCACCTAAGTACCGATTTTATCTTGTCCTATTGACTTTGCATTATATAAAACAACTCACCACTAGTGTCTTGTATGTGACGAAGTTGACAATGTTGGATCCGAATCATAAATTACCTATTGCCCCCACAGAAATCCAAATTGCTGGTTGCGGCTGTGTGTGTGTTGACAAGACCCGCCCCGGAATTTCTCCGGAGATCGGAGTGGATCCCGTCTTTGTTCCGACATCACCCCGATGCCGGGCCCACTTACTAGAAACTGAGACTCTCTACCAAAATTTTGGCAGAGTCCCCCTTGTAAAATGAACAAACCCAACAAAATTCAACTTGCATAAAAATACAACATAATCCCAACCAGCAGCATGCTTTAAAGCGAATAAACAGTTTACAACAAAATGGCCTCCGGCCTCAAAAATAAAACCCTAATAAGGGCAATAACAAAGCATGTCTAAGAGCTTTAATTTCAACAAAACAGAGTTCAAAGGAAATAACATGAAGAAAGAGTCCTACAAAGGCTCAAGGCTCGGAAGCGCACGATCCGGCTCTGCTGCGGAGCTCAGTCAACTACTAGCTGGGGGGCGCAAAACAGAAAATTGTGAGTGGACAAAAATAAATTCAGTTCAGTGTAAACCAACGTAATATAACCCCACCGTTTAGAAAAACATGCAAGAAATCTCATGCATCTCAAAACCGTCATACTCAAGTATATATATATATATAATATATATATCAAAACAAATCGATACCAGATGCCAAGTCATAAATCCATAAAGAACACTTTACAAAACCCACCATCCAAAACTTATAAATCCCACAACTAAACTCTCGAAAGCGTACCCATTGGCACGACCGGCAAAGAAGTATCCTCACTGAAAAACAAGAATGAATGAATTATATATATATAATATAAGAGATATATATAATATAAATATGACCATCACCTAGTTGTACCGGGGAAACAATCCAACCGGGGGATTGTTTGACTAGTCACCCTGGCAGAGTCCTCATGAAGAGTCCTCAATCCACCATGTGACTAGGAAACGAGCCGTCCAACTGGGAGACCAACTCTCAGCCAGCACGTACCGTCGATAACCTCAAAACCCGTACATCTGTGATCAGTCCTACGTGCGCAGACTTCCCAATGAAGGGTCTACAGCAACATCCCATCAAGGATGCCCCGGGTTCCGACAATTCCAAGTATCTCAAGTCTCCGTATCCAAGTTCCAAATCAGGGGAGGTACATAGGGTAGTGCTTATAGCACTCCAAACTGACATTCTATACTCACCACTTTCCACAATCTCATCTCAACAACCCAAGTACCTCGCACATAGCCAAATATATATAGAAATTCTCAAAATCCATATATTCATACTCAAGATACTCAAATATGTCGAAACCCAAAATATATTTTCAATGCCTCATAAAAATATCACTTTCAACAATTTCATAAATAATATATCCAAAATACCATTTAAAACATCATGCATAATATTTCCCATAATCCATATAAAATATATTTTCAATACCCAACTATGCCAAAGCGCTATACAAACATCAAGTTCAACTCATGAATATAATATATTCAATAAATCATTAAAAACGTTAAGCATAAATCTTTCATCAATAAAACCATGCATAAGATTTGAAAACAAAGTCCATTCACAAGTAGTCCCACGCTGCTTGACCCTGAGAGGGTCCCGCCTGCTGCGTATGCGTGGTCGGAGTACCTAATTCAGAATATGTATACGAGATTAATACGAAGCGTTTCGAACGAGTACTTTGAATTAAATATCCTAATTTCTTAGGTTTCTAGTAAGTGTACTAGGAACGAGACGTTTTAAGGTCCAACTACTCAATTTGGATGATGGAACAACTTCGGGAGACACTCGGTCAACCAGCGGTCAAACTTCCCAATTCGGGTCAACCAGGCCCACGGGACCCACGACCTCCGTTTTACAATCCAAAAGTTCCTAAAGGTTCCACAAGGTCTAAGATACCCGTCTCACAAGTTTGGTCCGAAACGGACGGTTAGATCGCTTACGATCGCACGATCGTACGATTATTATAAAACGCAAACTTTAAGTTATTGAATCGGAACATCCGGGGCTCCGATTCACGATCAGTGAAGTCCTACACGATCCTAGGAATACCTAGAACAACATATTTTAATTGGAAAACGATCCAACGGTCAAAACCTATCGAACCCGGATAACGCATAATATGCGAAAATCCGTTCGATAGTCAAACGATGTCCGAATTGAGATCCGAAAAATCCTACGTACTCGTGACAACCAGTAGATCGTATTGGGATAATAATGCCCCTCTGATACAGTGCCCACGTGTCGCCACACTCGCCGACAGCGCGCCGGTGTCCAAAGCGATAAAGTTTCACCGAAAAATCTCCAAACTACAAGCCAGGCTCCCGGCTACAGGTTCTACTCGACGAGTGGAACACTTTATTCAACACCCAAGTCCAATTCGGACCGCAAGTGGTCGGAATCGGCGTCGGAAACTCACGGTTTAACCCGAAACTTCACGGCCTCGATCCGGCCACCACCGTCGCCATGGTCGTCGCACAACCTAGGAAATAGCTAGAAGGGGAGGAGAGCTACCTGTTCCAAGAGACGGCGCAGCTCGCGATGGCCGGAAACGTCATCGGTGACGTCGGCAGTTTTGGCTGATTTTTCACGTCGTTGCCACCGCCGTTCGCCGAGTTTTCAATCGGAGAAAAGGGATGGGCTGGGTAGAGGAGAAAGAGAGGAAGCTTTTGCAAGAAACGGCACCTGAAATGGAGGTCGGACGGCGAAGTTCTCACCGTCTGAAATTCTGGCAAAAAATCGAAACAGGGGAGGGGGTTCAACCGCGAGAGAGAGAGAGAGAGAGAGAGAGAGAGAGAGAGTGATCAGATATTTTAAACCCAAATTTTAAAATATTTACGGTTTTGCCATCATCGATGTTTTGATCGTAACTTCTTCATTACAACTCCGTTTCAAGCCTACCGCGTGTCTACGAATTCATCTCAGTACACTCTTCCAAAAATACCACTCACTGCCCCCAAACACTTTCCGGGCAAGAAGATGACTAATTTACCCCTACCCTAAGGTAAATTCATAAATTCACTTAAATAATTTAAAATAGGAATTAAATTTGAGTCGGGGTGTTACATGCGTCCTATCCCCATTCTTGTCCCCTTCAACATCGTCAATAGGACTCCTACTGTAATCAGATATGCGATCCTGTGGGGAGGGGCTTCTGCTTTTTCCCCGCTCTCACATGATCTGGATCGACTGCACTAAACTGAAGAGTATGCTAGGCTTTCTCATGAAGCCGTTGATATCAATAACAATAACAATAACACCCGCACATCCTTCTCCTGCCAGTGAATGGGACAAGTCTTTGCTTCACGTGGGCGCTAGGCTTTCTCATGAGGCCCGCTTCAGTTTATGGCCCGTAACCAACCACACCCATACATTTAAGACACGCGATTGTGCTTGTGTCTAACTATTAAAGCGTCAATTGGACTTGCTCTCACTATAGCAATTTTACGCATTCAGCTACATTAAAAAAGAGAGAATTTGACTTTATGTCCTCCGGGTCTAACCCAATGAAAAACGATCTTAATTTGAAGATTAAAAGTCTCATGTTCGAATCTCCAAACATCATAGTTGTGTATGTGTGAGAGAAATCCCTTCCAAATAGTTAATAAGCCTTTTTATTATATAAACATGTTTTTTATTACAAATGCAAGTCTTGAAAAAGCACCTAGTTAGTATATGATTTTTCCATAAAACACATTTATGACTCTAAAAATGCTATAAGTTTTTCTGTCAAATACTTTCAAAATCGTTGTTGATTATCATAAAACGATTTGTCGTTTGTATAAAAAATAATGAGAATAATAATAATAATAATAAACCCACTAATACAAGCATATAGTGAAATTAGTAAAATTAAAAATATAAACTAAAAGGTTATATGATTGCAGATGAGAAGCATGAAAAATGAAGATCCACATATGAATCTCACTAAACACAAAGATTCAGACATGCATAAGACTGAAAGAGACGCTATTGGTCAGTCACGATTGTTCAATGAAACCTTATTTGAGCTCAGATTATATTAGCTCAATTTCAAAGGAAGGATACTTTGACCCTCATTTTCGAAACGGCAGACTAGCAGAAAAGAGTGACCTCTATAGCTTTGGAGTTGTCCTAGCGGAGCAACTAACAAGTCAAAAGCCAGTTTCTCCTCCTGGGGCTAGTGATGTGAACCTAGCAAGCTTATTTCGAACTTCAGTGGAAGAGGGTCCCTTGGACCAAATTCTTGATGTTCAAATAATAGTCGATGAAGCAACTTATAAGACGGCCGAAAAGGTGGCGGATCTGGCAAAAAGATGTTTGGGGCTACAACGGAAGGCAAGGCCTTTCATGGAACAAGTAGCCGTGGAGTTTGGGGGATTGCGCAAGTCTATGGCAGACTATCAAGGGGGAGAAGACGTAGAACCCAGTTTCTCTTGATATCCCAAAGAGGCCGGACTCATCGCAACCGTAAACAACAATCACAAATTTTTTAAATAATAACAAGCAAGGTACATTTGTTAGTTTGAGATTAACATATGCGTGTCGCCTACTAACAAAAGAACCTGTCAGTTTGAAAAATAGAAAAAAGAACACCTGTCCTGTACGCGTTGGTGGCTGAGAAACAATGGTGAAGAAGTTGACAACTCCACTAATTGGTTGCTTCAGAAATTCTTGTAAATATATCACAGAAAATTGCTGGATCCGAATCATAAATTACCTATTGCCCCCACAGAAATCCAAATTCATCATCTTAAAAGAGAATTAAAATTTTGAGCTAGAAAACAAAATATTGAAAAAGTTGCACTTGAAAGCAAGAAAATTGTCACACTAATGTTCATGTAAAACCAGCATATATATGCCATCAAACTGCTTTCAAGCTGATTCACTGCCTCTTGGAGAACCATGGTTATCTTCATCATCTTCAACAGGGCTCCTATCACCCCTGCGGATGGGGCTTGGGCTGCGACTGCGACTGCGGCTGTGACCATTTTCTTCAGCAGGGCTTCTATGCCTCCTATCCCCGTTCTTGTCTCCTTCAACATCGTTAATAGGGCTTCTACTCTTTCCCCTGGGACTCCTACTGTAATCGGATCTGCGATCCTGGGGGGAGAGGCTACCCCTCACTCGTGGGCTCCTCCCTTCGGGTGTACGATCGTGCTTCCTCCCCTTGGATGGTGGTGGTGAAGCCCTACGCCTCTTAGGGCTCCGGCTGTCTTGAGGACTCCTTGATCTTCTCTCCAAACTCCTTTCTCTCCTCACAGGTGATCTGGATCGACTGCACATTAAAAAAGATGAAAAGAATAATTGAGTTTAAACAAAAATTATGCAGAAATAGGTCAAATATCACATAGATACTTGAAAACTCGCTACTCCTCCAAGGATTTGCTCCAAAGGCCTTTGACAGATCAGGCACAGATCAAAGGCGAGCAGTAAAAAGGTCCAGGAAAAATCTCATCAGAAAAGAGATGATGATAAACCTGTAACTATGACCCCTGCTGTAACTACGGCTTCGACTTCTGCCCCGCCTTGGACTTGGTGAACGTGAATGACTACGCCCTCTGCATATAAAATAAATAAATAAATCAGAACTGCAGAATGTCAAAAGGCAGAGAGAGAGAGAGAGAGAGAGAGAGAGAGAGAGCACACACTTGGTTTTCTTTGGACTATTCTGACAGTTTCTTTCAATGTGCCCTCGTTCTCCACATCGATAACACTTATTCTTCCAGTCCCCAGCTTTGCAATCTCGAGCCCAGTGCCCATCAAGTCCACAATTGAAACAGCGTCCTGATCCAGGGGGAGGCCCTCTCCCAAGATACTCACGAGATCCGCCAGGACCCCGTGGTGCCTGAATGCAAGCCAACATCAAGCAAAATATTAATGGCATTTTCTGCTACATTAAGAGAGGAGGGAGTGAGCACAAATATCAGGCAAGACAAAAAATAATTATAAAACTAGACCCATGCCACTTTATTTAATGATACATCAATTGGGCAAACAACTATTCAGGGGTTAAACTCTGCAATGCATGATAACAAAAATCAAACAAAAAACATGGGTCAGGAACCACTGGCAATAATATACGAGTAGCACACATTGCCAAAATATGAGAAGGATTCTAAGCAAATAAGTCAGAACATACCCCCCTTGCAAATTCCACAATTAGACGGCTCCCATCAACATCCCGACCGTTCAGGCTATATCTTGCATCATCAGCATCCCGAGGGTCACTAAATTCCTGTTTTTAAGTAACAAAATAGAACAAGCAGAAGATAAATTTGCAAAAAGAAAACAGATAATTTGAGAAGGAAATAGATGATGAAACCACAATAATCAAGTGGAAGAATGGACGAGCACATGCCTGTGCATGTGTGCGCCTGTGTGTAAGTGAGAGAGAGAGAGAGAGAGAGAGAGAGAGAGAAGGGTACAGAATAACATACAACAAAGGCAAAGTCGCGCTTCATATCCACATCACGTACTCTGCGTAAACGGGTTCCAGAAACAGTAAGGCCATCATGACACAAGCATCAAAGGGATGATACTTCGCCCCTCACAGATCAACTAAACACCACTTTGAGATTGTTGCCATTTCCATTAAAAAACGCAATAATATTATAGAAAGACTCGCCAAATCCACCAATTGGACCTCTCACCAAGACCTCCAGGTTTGGCAAAAGCCAAGAAACCTTCAACAAGATCATTGAAGTTAAACCAAAGGGACACGTGGAGGGGTGAAATGTTCTCACGAAGATAGAAGAAATACACACTTAAGTAGCACAAGCACTGGCTTGGCAAAGGTTTCATTGTCTCCTAAAAACCATATTCTTAAATTTGGACAACCTCCAATGACCACTAATCCAGAACAGAAAGTAAAAGACGGCAAAATACCCAAAAGCAGATAGGAATACAAATATAGGATTTATTCACTGTTAATTGCATAGAGTTAGACACGAATGGGTAAATACACAAACACATATTCTCAATGATGCTTGCTTATTTAATGGAACTGGAAGTCCCAATGAGTCTTAAGGATTTGTACATGAAGGTGATGCAGTATGGAATTGCAAACAGAAAAAACAATGACAAAAGGACAGACTCGTGTATACTCCATTGAACTGTGAAAATTCATGAAGCATTCAACCAAACAGAACAATCAAGAATTGTCTAACCCTTTTTTTCTATGTAACATAACCATCCCAAAACACGAGGAACTCCTATGACTCGTAAAAATCATTTTGCTTACCTTCCATATCTGCTAAATACATCTTCAAGTTCGCGTGATCTTGTCCGTGATGACAAGCGACCAACATAGAGCCGTGAACCACCATGGCGGTCATCATGTCGAGGCATTTTACCTGCAACAAATATGAGTCATCTTTGAGCGCAACCATACCCACTATTTCATACCTTTAAAAGCATACATATGGAATTACATATTCATCTTGCAAATAAAGATGGAAAGAAAAAAAAAGGATTGCATCTCAAACCATATAAGGAGGTAAATAACCAAACTTATTACAGAATCCAAAAGATAACACTCGAATAAGTTGTTTGGATTCATAGCAAAGCAAAGTTCCATATTATTCTTGGTGGAAACAAAATTACAAAAAAAGACACCTTTTATTTTGGTTAAATAAAATGAGAAAAACACCAAATTGTAAAAAAACAAACCACTAATTTCACAGATTTCTATACAAGAGAATGCAGACATACAAATTAAATGAATAGTGCCATTTATGCTCCCTGAGATACAGACCCACAAAACTCTTTTCCTATTTTGCTAGCCGAAAGGTCATCAAAAATAAAAAGTATAAACAGACCGAGGGGGAAAAGTTTCAATCCAGAAGCCAAAGATATAACCTGAATACTTCATATGCATAATTCAAGCATACTTCAATATATTCATGGCCAATTCAACCAAAAATATTTCGACCAAAATTAAAAAAAAATCACAAACTATGCATACACATACAATAAAAATTGCCGAATCTTAATCCTTTTTCTGTGTCCTGGAATTCATCTATTTGGTAGCTCATTGATCACAGAAATTCGGAAAAATAAAAAGCCTGAATAGGTTGGAAGTAAATCTAATCGGAAATATAAATCCCTAAATCTCAGAAATTGTTGCAGGGAAGAAAAAGAGAGAGGGAAAGAGGCGCACCTGAAGAAGACGAGGCTAGCAGTATCCAACCCTAGATTTCTTTCAACAAGAGAACGAACTTGTTTTCCTCTCTTTGTATTTATAGCGCAGGATAAGATTTTTAAAGACAAAGGCGTATTTGTAACAACCCTTCTATTCGTCTAAATTTACGAGTCCAACCATGCCGCTGAGTGCCGACAAGACAATCACTGCTGGAGCTGAAAATAAAATAAAATTTTAACCGTCGTTCTCTTTTTAATCACTTTCGCTTCAGTTTGTTTTTCTTGTTTTCTCGTTTCTTTTATCCACTTTACTAATATAGATCGAATAGAAAACAATTTATTTTTTTCCGAATAGTAAAAAAACCAATATTTTCCGAGAAGCGAATTTGGTGACTGATGCTTTTGGTAATTTCGGACACAGTTTCTCTCAAGACTTGGTTCTACAACTTTAGATTTCGTTAGTGACCCCCTTGCAATTATTTTGTTTTATCAACTCCATACTCGTTTTTGCCAACGGGATTAGCCTAGTAGAAAAGGACTTTGAATTACAGACCAGAAATCTTAAATTCGAATTCCCATGACATCATAATTGTGTGTGTATGAGAAATCTCTCCCCCCTATAATTCAGACTATGGCTTGTACTCAAATAAAAAATCAACTCCGGACATCCATATCCTTCGACTATGTAGAAAGTGGGTACTACGTGTGTAAATATGGAATAAATTTTAAATCTAATAATTATACGGTATGGAAATGATCAGAAAAAGTAGAGGATATCAAATTACAAATATAGCATCATACACTTGACAACAAAACATTCACAAGGAAATCCAAATATACCCGGGGCATACAGTTTGATATGAATCTACAACTTGGACCAGTGTTTGATCTCACTGATACAGTCCTATTATATTACATCTCTCCCCTCTCAGTCCTGCTCCTTGGTTGTTTTGTAGAACATACACCATCTCTATGGCAGTCAGTTGCCATCAAGGTTGCGCAGTAGTTCTTTAGCCACGCAGAAGCAGATTCGAGGATACGAAGCTCGCCACTAAGGAGATCCCGAGCCATTTGCCTCCGGTGAGAAAGTCTTTCACGTGTAGTGGGAGAACTTACCAGCCCCAAAGACTATGTATGCACTCAAAGGGCACAAAAACGAGTTACTACATGTGTATTCAAATGTGCATACGTAAATCAAAGATGAGCATAACTAATTCCACCCTCTTTATATGTTTATTACTGCTGCCTAAATGCCTATGAGGCAAATATGTTACAATATGCAGCTGATTCAACATACCTCTGTTGGAGATAAGCAAACAAATTTAAGCAACATTTGTAATGGGTGTATTGTCGTGTGAAATAATGCATTATAACACAAAATAATGAACTCTTGTTGGACTTAGATTAGGCAAGTTCGGCAAAAGAATCAGAGAAAGAAAGGGCTGAAAAATTAGCATCACAACCTTAACAGATGCATCATAATCCTCAGCTAATTGGGTTAATGTTGATATCAACATCTGATGTGCTTTAATCTCTCTGCTGATGTTCGTTAAAGGACGCCGAGCCAATCGTCCATCATGTTGCGCAGCTTCCTCGACCAGGTCACTAAGTTCTGAATATCAAGAAACAATCAAGAAAAATTTAATGATGTGGTCATAAAAGGGTCAAATGAGCTCAGAATCATATCAAACAATGCATGAGAGCAAGGTAACATGAAACACACCTTGAGGAGAGGTGCAACATAGAACACGAGCAAATGCACGAAGTGATTGTGGAATTCCTTTCCCTTTTCCACTACCAGACCTGATTTCCCTATGTGGTGACAGGATTATTATTAATCAGAAATAGATTTTTCATCACAAGATATCATGTCAACATGCGGATAAACCAAATAAACAACATTATTATATACAGCCATAGAGCAACTAACCAGTAAACTACTTAAGCTCACAAAGACTTTGCCAGTAGTGATTTAAGTGAACAAGTGCACAATATATAAACACAAAAAACAGAATATTTGATGACTTCACAAAGTGCCACTAGATGCAAGGGATAAAGACCATCATGTAGGCAAAGGAACAGGAAGAGGGGAAAAGGAAAAGGGGAGAAAAAGTGAGAGATAAGTCCATGCATCACTACCAACTTGATGGTGAAAGAATCCATTGAAGAGCTGAAACCATTGTCATCTTTACTGACTGGTCTGTGATGTCTCTTCAAAAGTTCCAACTTCATTTCACGAAGGTTATCATGATGAGGTATGCTGCCCTGGATCTGGATCTGAAAATAGAGCCACAGGCACCCCTAACAATGAACTTCAATTTTTGAGAGAATTTTTTAAAGAAAGGAAATCTGATTCACCTAATATTGTTTATGTGAAGGTGGAGTCCAAGCAGATGATATTCATGTTTGTACTAGAAAATTAGGGAAACAAAACAATTAATGACAACTTTTGGGCCATATGGAGATTCTCTTCACAATAATTCCCAATCGATATGTTATAAGCATCTATACGCCATGTAAACAAGACCAGAAGCTTATAGGAACACTGACCAAGTTTCATAACTCTCAAACTCAAGACTCCTGAATTGTAGTAAATATGCTCCCATGAAAGCCAATCCAACTTATCAAAGAGGTTCAGACCCAAAAGGAAAAAACTTAGCACAGACATTTTTATTCAGTACTAGGCCCAAAAACAAAAATTTTGAAAATAAAAACAGAGCTAGTTCTGTTATTAAAACAAACTTTTAGTCGGTGTGTTAAATAAAACACATCAAGTTTTTCTTTTTGGTTTGGTCAGAAAAATAAATCAAATAAGAAGTATGAATTAAGCTACAGAAAGATTATACCACAATAACAAAGCATGTGTTGTGAATACTCAAATTGAAGACCAAGACTGACCTGGTCATGAATGTTGTATGGAAGAGTAAACCCAAAGTCCAACAGCAGAGTAGCATTTGAAAATTTTCCATATCTTATTAGTACCTACACAAATATATGAAAGTGAAGTCTAGAGTTACAACTATAGATGAGTAATGCTGCAACATACCCATAGTCACAAAGTTACAACCCAGGATGTTGCCATGTATATTATCCATTCATAACATATAAACGCATGCTGGAACAAACGCATGATATGGGAGATTTATGAAAAGACAATACATGACAAACAGTAATGAAAACCGAACTTCCAGTCATTTCTAAACATTAAACCCACTGCATATCTCAAGATTTATTATGTTGCTTTTTTCTCTAACAAAGATCCTATGTGCATGTGCTGTGATCCTATGTTAAATTAAGAGTTATGCTAAGTCATTACTACAAATACATAAGAAATAAGCAGAAGGTCATGAAAATTTCAAACCCAAACAAGACACATCTAACGCAACGCAAGTATGAATGAAAATGTTAATGAACTATCTACCAAAAACACAGACAAATTCATCAATTTTTCAAACCAAAAAAAAAAAAAAATCTAAGGGGTACATGTAATTCTTTAAATAGGGGAGAAAGTCATCAAAATTAAGTAGCATCTAACCTGTTCACCAGGAGTATAATTACGATCAGCAAGTACCTGCCCAGAAACAAGTAGCATATCCCACAAATTATCTCAATAACTAAACCAAAAGAAAGAAAAATGAAATAAAAAATAATTAATTTCCATAAGAGTGCAGACTGAATTCCTATTACCAAATCAATAAGCATGGCAGAAAATCAACCCACCAAGAGAAAGAGAGGGTACCTCTGAAAAAAGTTTGTCTTCATCACTCAACACAATTGATTCTGAAGTCCCGTCATGATTCGAAAAATCAGCAAATGGGATCTATAGAATAATTTAATAATCCAAACAATTATGCAACTACAAAAAGGCACACATTAAATTAAACTCCATCAGAACAATATTTACTTGAAATTTGTATAAATGTTTACCAGGGAATAGCCCTTTGTGCTTCCCCATGCTCGAGAAGTAACTGTAAAATCCATGGCGAACCAGCGAGAATAAGTTTTAAAAGATCTTTAAGACATACAACTGCCGCAAGTAATTTGGATGCAATTTTAAAGTTTTTGGGGCACTTCAAGTCCTAAAGCATATAACATGCCCACCCCACCATTCCCTAATTATATTCAAAAGTTGTAATTAAGTACAATTGGAGCAAATAATTCTGACCGACTAGAACAAGTAAATGGTTCAAAACGTAGTAGCTTACCTAAAGCATATGCATGCATGAAATCCTCATAGGTGATACTTTCGAATGTTTCGGGAAAGTTCTTGAGAGCCTGAAAACATATCTTAACAATATTCATAATCTAAGAGGCAATAACTAAGAAGAAGTGCAACAACCCATGTCCCAAAACCATTAGCTAGAGAATAAAACAATCGAAGTACATCATACCGTCCTAATTGCCAAAAACTCCTGTTGTATTTGAGATCTTTGATTAATTGTTTCCTGATACACAGAGCTTTGGCGAATCATCTCCAGCTCACCTTCGCTCCAAAATATCTAAGAATATACAAATAACATCCATGTCAAATATGGTGCAAATTGCTGTGATTCATGAAATGTATACAACCATACAAATTAAAAACACGTTATGGACTAATATCAGGTAGATTCTTATTTCAATTGATAGAATAACAACATAACGTGCTAAATTTTCTCCAGCAAAAACATTATCCACATGCCAAAAACATTTAATCTAAACCCCAATATGAGCCTAAGAATGGGAAGGGGGAAGTTAAAAAGCATAACACTCACTGTGTTATGCATCTCCTCCAGGCGAGGAAGACGGCTTATGTAAGGGGCCCATTCAGAATCCTGCATAAACAAAAACCTCAATCCCTGCAGCAAAATCTTTCCACACATTCAAGTAAACCAGTACCATAAACAAAAACAAAAAATGAAGTAAACCATAGAACAGTAATGTTACATGGCCCATTTTCTGCTCAAGCAAAACGACAATGGCGAGCTTGGCAACATCGCCAACATCATCACTTAGTAAAGCTTTCAGTTCAGGATTGAGATTATCCGGAGCTAGCTGCTGCAATTTCAATTAACTAAACTCATTAACCATAAATTGATACTTAAATCTGTTATTAGAGTCTTAATGATTTGGTGTTAAGATCAAACGGCACCACATACCGCGTTGAACGGAACCTTCAATATGCAGTCTCCGGCTCTTATAGCCTTCGAAGCAAACAGAGACCTTCCGTAGGCTGATTTCCCAATGGAAAGCACGGACGATATCTCGGCGCCGGCCTTGCGCTCCAACCACGGCAAGAAGTCGTCCAATTCCTCAACCTGACAGAGAGAATGCAACGAGGCTGAGATGTGGGAGTTGAGCTTGGTGGTTGGAGTATGGGAGAGGCTGAGATTTGGACGACGAATACACCAATGTCGGCTGATTTTTCGAGCTCCCAGCAGCATTGCGTTGCAGGGACCAGACGTCGTCGTTTTCGGTTCAAAGTGTTGGTGTAAAACCAGTTTAAACCAGTCCATTCTGTTTTGGAGTCAGTTTTACACCTTAGAGTGGCTCCAGCGAAGGAGCCCAGCACGAGGCAAGGGCAGAAAAAAAAAAAAATTTCGCTCCAGCGTGCAGCCCAGGCCCGGGTTTGGTGTGGGACCCACCAACTCGGGCCAGCCCGAAGGCCAAACCAGCCCCAGGTCCAAAACGCGGGTGCTGACGTCAGCGCTGGCGTCACGCTGCCACGTGTCGCGCTCAGCGCCTTCCGATCTGCTTCTCCTTTCTAATCCAACGGCTGAGGCTTTTTTGGGTGAAAAAAATATGAAAAAAAATTCTAAAAAATTCTGATATTTTTTTCTATAAATACCTATCAATACCCTTCACTTTCAACACCAATACTCTTACATTTCATTATACTTCTACTAATATTCACTCTTTTTATACAATATTTTCCTCTTTTTCATCTAGCATTTTGATTTCATATTTTTATGGCTTCTTCTATCGAAACCGGAGGGGCTTGGAGCACAATGGAAGATGTTTCTTTGTGTGAGGCTTGGCTCCAAATTTGTCATTGTCCCGTGTCCGGCAATGAAATGAAATTTTTTCATATGTGGAAAAAAATTCATGCCGAATTTTGTGAAAAAATTCCGGGGTCTACTCGTACGGAGATGGCATTATCCAGTAGGTGGAAAATTCTCAATAAAGAGTTGGGAAAATAGAGAAATGCCCTAGCAAAAGCGATGGACAACTATAGAAGTGGGCAAAATCGTACTAACGAGGTAAGTATTTTATAATTTTTGTGTTATTAAGTTTAATCTCCTAATATATATATTTTGTTAATATTGCTTGCATTTTCAATATGTTGTATATATTTTGTTAATATTGCTTGCATTTTCAATATTTTGTTAATATTGCTTGCATTTTCAATATGTTGTATATATTTTGTTAATATTGCTTGCATTTTCAATATTTTGTTAATATTGCTTGCATTTTGAATATGTTGTTAATATTTCTTGCATTTTCAATATTTTGTTAATATTGCTTGTATTTTTAATATGTTGTTAATATTTCTTGCATATCCAATATATTTTAAATATTTATTGCATTTCCATTTTTTTGTTCAATAGATGATTCAAGCACAAATGTGGTTCGGTGCAACCGGGGGTGGCAAAAAAAGTTTCACCCATCATGAATGTTGGGAGGTGGTGAAATTTTGCAAACGCTTCGTAATTATTCCAACGGGTCCGGAGGTTGTGTTAAACGAGACGCCACTCCGTGATTCAATGACATCGGATTCACCTCTTGATTCTCCTATGAGTCAAGACTCACCCATCGAAAAGGAGCCGAGGCCCATTGGCCGAAAGGCCGCGAAGGCAAAGAAGAAGGGTAATTCAAGCAATCAAAATTCACAATTTTTGGAGGAAATTGCAAGGCAAAACGGCATAAGAATAGAAATGGAGCAAAAACGCCAAGAGCACGAGTTGGCCCTTGATGCTGAGTTTGCACGTGAAAGGGAGTATTTGCGCAAAAAAGATATGGACAAGACAGATCGGGAAACCATGGCGATGGATACAAGTCATATGTCCCCTGAAACAAAACAATTTTGGAAGCTAGAACGAAGGGATGTTATGAGAAGAAGACTTTTCCGGGATGATGGGCCTAGCAACACGGATTGGTTAAATGATGGAAACCATTAAATTAGTTAGCATATCTTTTATGTATTTGTATTTTAGTTGTTTTCTATTAAAGTTGTTATAATTCATGTATTTTATTTTATTAGTAATTCATAATGACTTGTATTACATTTCATTATTTAATAAACAAAGCATTCAATAAATTACATTTTTATTCAACATATTCCATACTTCAAACAAAACATAATAAAATTAAAATTAAAAGTACAAACAAGGCACAATAATAAAAATAAAAGTACAAACAAGGCACAATAAAAATAAAAACACAACCAAACCATACTAAATAAAACATAAGCAAAGCATCTATTCTCCATTATTAATCTTCATTGCCTTTCATTGCCTTTCACCGCCCATAGATGCTCCATCAAGTGAAATTGACGCATTTCATGAATATACGAAGATTGCATCTCCGTATATCGATCTATCATTCGGGTCATCAAATGACCATCCCTCACCAACGGTTCCGGCTCAAACGGTTCTCCATTTGGCCCCATGGGCCTTTCATAAATCCGTGTCAAAGCCGTGTTCATTGGATCCGGTTCGTAGACCTCTAAAGCATCATAATCGTACTCATCCTCCACAATCATATTATGGAGGATGATGCAAGTCATCATAATGCTTCTGAGGATCTCCTCATCAAACATGCGGGCCGCACCTCGAATAATCAACCACCTGGCTTGAAGGATGCCAAAACACCTTTCGACATCTTTCCTGTATCCCTCTTGATATGTAGCAAATAATTTTTGCTTCTGGGATCGGGGATTTGGAATGGTTTTGACAAAAGTCTTCCACCTCGGGTAGATTCCATCAGCTAGGTAGTATCCTGTCTGGTATACTGTATTGTTGACTTCATAGGTGACATTGGGGCCCTGACCTCTCAATACATCGTTGAAGACGGGGGATTGACCCAGCACGTTGAGGTCATTTTGTGATCCTGCAACTCCGAAGAAGGCATGCCAAACCCATGTGTCGAAACCAGCAACCGCTTCAAGGATGATACTTTTTTGGCCTTTTCGATTTCCATAATCACCTTGCCAGGCAGTTGGGCAATTCTTCCATTGCCAATGCATGCAGTCGATGCTACCAATCATTCCAGGGAATCCTCGAGCTTCGGCTTTTTGCAGAAGCCGTTGGAGGTCCCTGGGAGTAGGTCTACGCAGGTAGTCCCTAGTGTACAGAGTTTCAACAGCTTGACAAAATCTTACCAAAGCCTCCAACGTAGTGGACTTCCCCATCCGGGCAATCTCATCCACCTGATCAGCAGATGCTCCATACGCCAACATTCGTATAACAGATGTAAGCTTTTGCTCCGGAAGAAGCCCCAAAACCCCAGCAGCATCACACTTTTGAACAAAGTATGCATCATAATTGCAAATATCATGCATGACTTTATTGAACAAATGAGGTTGCATTCTAAATCGCCTTCGAAAATCAACATCAGAGTACAAAGAAGTTGAGATAAAATAATCTTCCAAAAGATTCTTACCCCTAGAATGCCTATGTCTTTCCACATTCCGGCGGCGGCCGGCTTGTGAACTATGGCGGCGACCTTGGTTCTCTTCTTCTTCCAAAGCCACTGTTATGAGAACTTGCTCATCGACTTGTCTCTGCAACTCATTGACTTCATCTGCTCTACGGTTTCTCTCTCTTCTTTCTCTCTCTTGTCTCTCCAAGCATCTCCTAAATTCTTCCATTCAGAATGAATGAAGTATGAATTATAAACTCTCAGAAATGAAAATATAGAAAGATGTGGTGTGAGAGGTATGAGCTGAGACTCTGGTTTTATAGAAAAATTTGGCAAGATAGACATGCCATGTGGCTTGATTTTATTGGATGAAAATCATATCTGAAATTTGAAATTCATCCGAAATTTGAACCCTAATTTGTATGAAATTCAAAATTTGAAATTCATCCGAAATTTGAACCCAAATTTATCTGAAATTTGAACCCAAATTTATCTGAAATTTGAATTTTGAAATTCATTCGAAATTTGAACCCAAAAATTTATCTGAAATTTGAACTTTGAAATTAATCCGAAATTTGAATCCAAATATCTTATCCGAAAATTTTATCTGATTATGAATAGTCTTCACACGTAGGAATCCGAAAATCTTATCTGAAAATATTACCCAAATTAATTATTTTCATTAAAAAATAGGAGGAAAAAACAAAAAAGTGAATAGTAATTGCCATGGCTAAGGGCAACGGGTGGAGAAACGATTTACTATTTGCAAGGGCAACCACTATTCACGTGAATAGTGCTTGCCCTAGCTCCACCCTTGCCATGGCTAAGGGCAAATGGGTGGAGTTGCTCTTACAAAACCGGTTCAGACCGACTTTTTTTTATTTTTTTATTTTAAGTTATTTAAGTCCAATGCTCTAAATTTCTAATCTCAAAATTAATATTTCTTCAAATCCAACTTTAAAGCACCCCTTTTTTCTAGACTTAATGAAACCTACAAAACAAAAAATTTGTTGTGTTATAAATCTAGAGAAATTGGAGGGAGAGAATTGAGATATCAAAGTAGAGAAACTGATCTCAGAATGTTTCTGTTCTCTATTATCTGTGTGTATTGAGTAGGGAAGGGGGGAAGCCTTTTATAGGCATTTGGGGACTCCATCTTCTTTATTTTACAACACTCCCCCTTGGTGACCACAAATGATACAGAATATGTCTCGTTAAAAACCTTGCCAGTAAAAACCCAGTGGGACAAAAACTGGTCAAAGGAAAAAAGAGTACATAGTCATGTGTAACATAAAATTCTATGTATATTGACGCGCGTGCGACACTGCCTCGTTAAAACCTTGCCAGGAAAAATCCAGTGGGATAAAAACCTGGACGAAGGAAAAAGAGTACAGTGTTTGAAGATCTTTATTGATAGCACGCTCCCCCTGATGCTTGACAAAATATCTTTAAGTCATACTGTTGATCACCTTTCTGAATATCGTATTTGACACTGCTTCTGTGAGTCAATCTTGAGCGACACTACCTCGTTAAAACCTTACCAGGAAAAACCCAGTGGGATAAAAACCTGGATGAAGGAAAAAGAGTACAGTGTGTGAAGGTCTTTATTAGTACCACGCTCCCCCTGATGAATATCTCCCCCTGAAAACTTCATGACTAGCTTTTCCAGTATGCGACCATAGAAATTTCCAGAGTCCGCATATCTAATAACACTTGGGCTATTTGTAAGTTCACTAAAAAAAAAAAAAAATATGCCCGTATATGGTGTTATGCTGAGATAGCATCAAATATGCCTCACATCATCCCAAAATGATGGTGATGGAGTTGAGCTCTATCTGGAAAATACGATGTACGGTCCAATATACTTTCGGAAAATCCTTAAAGTGTCCAACGGATTATCCTCATAAAAAATGCTTCAATACTTTCTTAGTATAAGCAAGAATCTCGTTGGCATAATGCTCGATTTTTAAGTCGAGACAAATATTAATGTGTTGCAATCACATTATAATCAATGTACTCACTGAAGTAATTTATGCATATTAATATTGAGTACAAATTTTGTGCTTCAAACACATGTCCTTTAGGGACTTGCTTTATGCAATGTCAATCCTCTCAACGGATTTTGTTTAAAAAAAGGATTAAACTTTATGACTAATTTAATGACCCTTAAAGATAATATGTTGGTCTCCGTAATTGTGTAATAAGGGGGGCACAATTGAATCTGTAAATATGGAGAAAACCCAACATTCCTTGTTTCTGCCAGAAACAGTGTGTCATACAAAGTAGGTATATTCCCTTTTATTCCGAACACCCAAGTATAAATTTCAGTATTAACATCTTTTGGGGTTCGTACTGTGGGTTTGTTCTTTCACGTTCATTCTCATCTATAATGGAATTACCTCATTCCATTTTGGCCAATGATATTGTCGACATTTAATAATTGAACGTGGTTCCAATCAACACAGCCCATTGATGATTTGAGTAGCTACTCCAAAACCAAAAATTGTCATTCATCAATTCATGATCCCACCATTCTCATTTGTATGCGCATGCATCAATTATAAGCATTTCTTTGCTTTTGGGTACCCAAGCCACTTCAGGGGGCTTTTATTATGTAAGAATGTGGATTATAACCTCCATTGGAGCGTTATTTTGCAATAGGGCGTGGATAATCTCCATTTAGGGAGTTGGAACATGTAGAACCCATATATCTGTCATGCTGCAGGCATGCAACAGATTAATACATACATGTCAATTAATTTATGGGACTTTAACCCATATAATTTGCTACGCATTAGGCGTGCATAATATCAATATTGACATGTCAAAGGATTGTCCTTTCGGGACTTCAATCCACATCATTTGCTACGCAACAGGCGTGCATCATATTGATCACTGCTATACCCATATTCTGTTCTTATGGGACTTTAATCTGTGCAGTGTATTATCAATGTATCCAACTTGCAATCTGTAAAATTTGCATTAATAATTCATGGATACATACAAGCCATTCTTTTGGAACAGACTTATCTCCCTATTTGGTTACCTTTCAAGATAAAATATCAAATAAGTATATAAGCATATAATAACACAAATATTGCTTACATCCTTAGGTGGGAGAAACTTTTCTCAAGTATCATTCAAGCTCGTATCGGCCCAGTAAATATAATGTAGCGCTTGATGATCTAGTTATATCCTGCAAGAGCAAAATCACAACTCTTTTCTCTGTCAAAAATAAATAACCCTCAGAGTTAGGATCACTCCATGGATTCTTTCTTCAGATGTTCATTCTAAAGAAATAAAATCTCTTATGAACAGAGAGTTATAAAAAGAGAAAAATTACAAAAATAATGTGATATTGATTGCAAGAGAAGGTAAGCAATCAAGGAAGGAAGCTGGTGGGAGCAGACAATAAGCTCTCATATCTCCTAGTCTAGAAGGACTTCCGGAGATTAGAGCATAAGATCGCCTTCACAGTTTCTTGATGTAGCGGAAACGTGATCAGGGATAGTCTTGCTTCCTGAATGGATGATCAGAGATAGTCTTGCTTCTCGGGCATATTGAGTGCTCACTGATAAGAAAAATAAGTAGATATCGCATCACTATGTATGGAGTAAACTGGATGTCTTCTGCAAAGAAAAGTTCGTTAGTAACACATTTATACACAAATACAATGAATAGGTAGAACCGGTGAATTTCAAATTAACCATAGGAAAATTGCGAGATTCTCGGGGTGCTTTTGAAAAAGTAGCTCCGTGAAATCCGCAAAGCAAGATCGGCTTTTGACGAAAAATAATACTTTGAAAACGCCGAAAGTGCCGACAAACATTAATGGAGGCCACGTGAAGTTTTGGAATCTGGGAAAGAAAAGAGAATATGGGGATCCGAGAAGATATTGGGATCCTGAAAAACTGTAGCCATATTTCCTCCTATAGATATTGCCTTTGCAAAACTTGATTGGAGCAACTGCGTTTCCACTTAACTTCCTTCATTTTCTGAAACTTTAGTTTTCTTAAGACTTTCTTCGAAACCTTCTTAAAAATGGCTTCCTCTTTTTCCTGCCCAAATTATTTCAATTTAAATGATACTCCCACAACAACCAGTGACGCCCAAGTTTGGCGTCCATCCTTTGTATCAAAAAATCGTCATCTCACAGTTAATGATTCTGTGATGATGAATGATGCTACTGCTGTCATAGTAGCTAGGAATTTCATTATTCCAAGGGATGAAATGTTGTTGACAGGGAGATCAGAGGAAGAGGCTATTGATGACTCAATGGCTTTTAGCATTCAGAGTGCTGCTTCTGTTTCTAATATGGCTGATCGTTTGCGTGCTAGAGCAAACGAGGTTCAGATTTTAACAACTGAAAATTCGTCTCTCCAAAGAATGCTTCATGAGTCTCAACAGGAGGTTGAGAAACTTAAAGGAGAGAATAATGCCTTGTTGAAACTGGTGAGTTCGTACTCTGTTGATACACTGAGAAGGCTAGACATGCTGCAGGTCTCCAATGAAAGAATTTTGGGAGACCACGAGAGGCTCATGGCTAAGCGTAAGAGGCGCCGTCCTCTTCCTTCAGAGGCTTCCAGAACATAATGTAATTTTATAGATTTTACAGGGCCTACACCTTCATTGCAGGTGGAGAAATCTATCTGTTGTATGTTCCTGTTATAATAATTGCGCACATTCTTAAACTTGCACCTGTGGTTTTTACGTCTTTTCAAAATGACGGTTTGGAACCTTGTGCCTTATAGGTTCAAATAACCACATCGACTTTCCCAAATTTCATATTTCAACGTATGGAACTTTTGGCCTGTGCTAAACACAAACTCAGAATTTATTTGCCCTTTTTCAAATGAACATGAAATATGGATTGAGTAAAAGCCACGCTAATATCTCATATATTTGGGTTCATGAGCTTCCGGCCCAGATATAACAAAATATGTGGGGAGCCTTAATTCATCATTCTCTTATGCCAAAGAAATATGTGGCGTACCACAATTTGTAATAATACCTCAAGGGTTGTCCATTTAATTGTTGGAACTTCAGGTTCTCAACACTGTTAGATTTTGAACCTCAAACCAAAATCACATATTCTCATGGTATGGACATTTTTACAATTTTCTATACATATTTCTGGACATCAAGTCTTTACATAATTGTCCATATTTTGAGGAACTTCTGACATCTCATTTAATTGCTCATCCATGAGTTTAAGGAACTGCAGGTTCCCTTTTGAATGGTGATAGTTTACCCAAAATGGTAAATATTTATGCATACATCACTATTCATGTATACGGCATTATTCATGTGTACAGTACATTTGCCAGTACAGTTATCATCCATGTGTACGGCATTATGAACCAATACGGTACTGTTACATCATTAAGGAACCCCAGGTCCTTATTTACATGTCAAGGATCAAGGACCCTCAAGTCCAATCACATGTTTACAAATTTAGTACCGGAGAGACTGCCAGCTCTCATATTAATATCATCATCAAGGATCTTCAAGTCCTGATGTAATTGTATGATGAGGATCAAGGAACTTCTGGTCCTGATCTGCATACTGTAAAAACTCATCATACAGCACAATTGATCCATAAAATAAATTGCTGGTAAATAAATTACTGGTATGGACGATAAACCCGCACCATACTTTAAATAAATGTAAATGTGCGGTAAAATAAATTCATAAATTAAATTGCTTGCTGTATGGACGTTAATCCCGCACCATACCTTAAATAAAATTAAATGTGCGGTAAATTAAATTCATAAATTAAACGTGCTTGTATGAGCATTAATTCTGCTCCATACATTTAAATAAAAGTAAAGGCGTAGACGATAAACCCGCACCACCCTTTTAAATAAATACTGTTGTATGGACGATAAACCCGCACCACACTTTAAATAAAATAAATGTGCGGTAAAGTAAATTTCATAAAGTATGAGGGTCAATTCCACATCATACTTTAAGTAAAAGTAAATTTACGATAAAGTAAACGTGCTTGTATGGGCACTAATTCTGCTCCATACATTTAAATAAAAGTAAAGGTGTGGACGATAAACTCGCACCACCCTTTTAAATAGATACTGTTATATGGGTAATAAACCTACACCATACAGTAAATAATGTGCAGTAAAGTAATTTCATAAAGTATGAGGGTTAATTCCACATCATACTTTAAGTAAAAGTAAATTTGCGATAAAGTAAAGGCAATTATTGGTGGGTTCTTATCAACACCACGATCAAATAGTATAATATTATTATACTGATATATTAGTGGAATATCACGCATGTAAGATCCCACATCAAACCAACGGAGAGGGGGGTGATGTGCCTTATATGGCACACCCGTATCCATCTAGCACGAGGCCTTTTGGGAGCTCACTGGCTTCGAAGTTGTAAGAACTCCGAAGTTAAGCGAGTGGGAGGCTGGAGCAATCCCAGGACGGGTGACCACCCTGGGAAGTTGCTTCGTGAGCCCCCAGAAACAAAACCGTGCGGGCAGTGAGAGGAGGGCCCAAAGCGGACAATATCGTGCTACGGCGGAGTCGGTCCGGGGTGTGACAATTTGGTATCAGAGCCACTCTGCCGTGTGGTGCGAGTGTGCCGACGAGGACGTCGGACCTTTAAGGGGGGTGGATTGTAAGATCCCACATCAAACTAACGGAGAGGGGGGTGATGTGCCTTATATGGCACACCCGCATCCATCTAGCACGAGGCCTTTTGGGAGCTCACTGGCTTCGGAGTTGTAAGAACTCCGAAGTTAAGCGAGTGGGAGGCTGGAGCAATCCCAGGATGGGTGACCACCCTGGGAAGTTGCTTCGTGAGCTCCCAGAAACAAAACCGTGCGGGCAGTGAGAGGAGGGCCCAAAGCGGACAATATCGTCGGCGGAGTCGGTCCGGGGTGTGACAACGCATGTTCCAGGCGAATCCATGCCCCTCCTTTTTCCACTGCTACCATTGTACCTGCACCAATTGGTTTATTAAATACTGTAGAGAAATAATAAAGTAATAGAAAGCATAAGGGGCATAGAGCTTATTGGATTTTTCTAAGGACAGGTGGGTGGGGGACCTTTTTTTTTTTTTTAAAAAAAAATTTATAATTTTTCTTTCTTTCGGTGGGTTTGCTGTTGGGTCTTCTTTTGCTTTCATCATTGCTGCGTGATATTCCTTTTGTTGAGCACTGAGAATAAAGAAAGTGACAGTGCTTGAAAATTGACTCAACCATGGCAGTGACCTCATCTTCCCTAATGGGTCTGAGAGCCTCGATCCTCTTGGGAGAGAAAAACTCCAGAGTGTACATCTTTCTCACTGCAAACCCAGGCTATGGTTGACCTCACCGGATGAACAAAAGAAAGCCCAAATGCGATGGAGCCGTCCTCCTTCTTCTCACCCCCGTCGTTGTTCAAGCACTTTGCCGGCGTCTTTCTTCTGCTAGCTTGATTTGAATATTATCTCCACAATAGTTTCCTGACCCAGCGAGCTACTCTCAGGCGAGTTGTCGGCTCTGTGAACGACTCTGGTGTTGCCATGAACGACATCTCTAAAGCTGCAAATGGAGCTGCAAGAAGACCCACGGATCTTGCACCAACACATCTGATAAGATTGGGTTCATGGCTAGCAGAGGCGGTGAGGCTGAAGAAGACGACCACTTTGGCCTCCTCTGGTACTGTGATATAATTTATGGAGGTAGAGAACTTGTCACTGTGCTCGATCAACCTGTAGTTTGGTGCCACAGGCAGAAACCCATCTGGCCCAACAGAGTATAGGAGCCTTGTCTGTGGCTGGCTGGTCTCCAACTGGAAGCCAAGGTACAGACGAGAGGACTGAGATGTAATTAAAGAGCAGTTGCTAGCAACCTGAAGGTTCCCTTTGTCAAGCTCCACAAGGTTTGCTGAAGTCCCACCCAAGAAATATTGTTTGATCGTGCGTTTTGTTGAGGACACCCACCCCACAATTGCACTGGACCCCACCATCTGTCCATTGCTTGAGAACCCAATTGCTATGAATGAGTTTACAGCTGGTGTTGAGAGGACAAAGGTCCATATGTTTGATGAGGTCTGTGAGTATCTGAGGATGTAATTGTGAGCATCCCAAACAGAAAGGCAGTGGAGGGAAGCTGAAGAAATGGCAAGGGAGGGAGTAAGGTAGGGGAAAGAATCTGGGTTTCATCAGAGATTTCAGTTGGTATATTTGAAAGCGAATTCGTGCTGATAACGTGTTATAAATCTAGAGAAATTGGAGGGAGAGAATTGAGATATCAAAGTAGAGAAACTGATCTCAGAATGTTTCTATTCTCTATTATCTGTGTGTATTGAATAGGGAAAGGGGGAAGCCTTTTATAGGCATTTGGGGACTCCACCTTCTTTATTTTACAACATGTTGGATATTGTAAAATATGCATATATATATATATAACATCTTGTTCAAAATTGAAAAATACACCGGAACTGGTTTAAACTGGACCAATTAGTTTCATAAATTTTTTTCACCAAAACCGGACCAAACTGCACCGGTTGAGTAGTACCAATTCCAACGTGAGGTGAAAATCGAACTGAACTGTACTTTCCCGTATATTGGCCTATACACGCTGAGAAGGCAGTGCACCAATTTTATTTTATTTACAACCTTTTATATTGCAAAGGATGATAATATACTAAACTCTCACACACAACACAAATATTAGAACTTGAACCGCTTTTAAGGGTTAAGCTATGTGAGTTACTTGCTAAGATAACTTATTCGAGTTTAAGGTATAACCGTTGCATGAAACAGTTGATTAGTATGGATTGTTTCATACAAATTGTTTCGGATCGAAATTGAAGAGGAAAAATAATTTGAATCATGTGTTCAAATAAAATTCTACGTGATCACTCCCTAAACTAGTACTCTACAATATACATATAGAATATGCCAAATCAAATTATTTGTGAAGAGGAAAAAAGGTTTCTTTCAAACTATGTTGATAGAAACAACATTTTCTAACTTGTTGCAAGTCCTATTTACAAGGTGGTGTTATAATTAAATTTTGATACAATCACTCACTGTGTATTTAGGATGAATTGAAAAGTTGAAGTTTGTATGAATGAAGAAATGACATTCAACAGTCGTGACTCTAGGGCCTCATTTGGTAAGCCCATTATAGGCTTTTTGGCACATATAGTAGGATAGTGTACTCTTGCTAACACAAGCAACAATTCGTTAGGATTCAAGACTCCCACCTTATAATGTGGGATTTGGCTACATGGTATGTATGCTAGGGTGTAGCTATGGTTAGCTTGATTTGTTTCTTAAGTTTGTTTCGTTTGTTTTTGCGGATGGTGCTATAGTCTCATCTTTGTTTCTTATGAAACTTGCCTTTTTTGAGTGAGCACTTAATTCATTCTCCGACCAAAAAAATTATCATTTTAGAAAAATAGCATATCTTAGAGTATGCTTGAGTATGGATTAGTTTGGAACGGTAAAGGGCTCTTCTGTTGACCAAATCCAAGCCTTTGGTATATCAATTTCTCTTCCGTTAACCAACCATTAGAACCTTTAATCTTTAGGATCAGTTAATCGCTTGTATGTTTTAATTAATTTGGTACGTTGGTAGTACCATTTACCAAAAATCTTACGAATTATGAAATAAAAATACTATGTATAAAAAACACTCATGAGAATAAAAATATTTTTTAAGGACCCGCCCCGAATTTTCTCAAAATCCGAGACGAACCCTTTGGAATTCCTGACATCACCCCGATGTCAGGCCCACTTACTAAAAACCGAGACTTCCTGCCGAAATTTCGGCAGAGTCTCCCCTATAATTTGGACATTTCCCAAAATTTCAACCTGCATGAAAACGCATTTAATATCCACAACTTGCAGCATGCACAATATAATTTCATGCAAATTCTCATAAATGGCCTTCGGCCATCCAATAATTCTCAAACAACAACTAAACAATTCAAATACCAAATATGACTAATATTTAGTCTGCGACTGCACCCAATAACCTTAGGCTGCCTACGTACCCTCCTTGAGGGATCAAGCCACATGTAGTTCTTCCCTAAAACCCAATTCCACACATCGGTGATACCTTATTTCCTTTCTCTGCATTTCACATATTCTCCCCATACGCCGGTACAACCAACGCCACGTATGGGGCCTGTCAACACGCCGGATAACCTACGCCACGTGCGACCATGTCATACTATCATTATATCTCCCCATACGCCGGTACAACCAACGCCACGTATGGGGTCTGTCTCAACGCCGGATAACCTACGCCACGTGAGACCTGCACATCATATCACATAACTCCCCATACGCCGGTACAACCAACGCCACGTATGGGGCCTGTCCCAACGCCGGATAACCTACGCCACGCGGGACCTCAACATCATATCACATAATCTCCCCGTACGCCGGTACAACCAACGCCACGTACGGGGCCTGTCTCAACGCCGGATAACCTACGCCACGTGAGACCTGAACATCATGTTGCAAATCTCCCCATACGCCGGTACAACCAACGCCATGTATGAGGTCTGTCCCAACGCCGGATAACCTACGCCACGCGGGACCTAACTTTCACTTGATGGTGCTTGTAGCGAACCCAAAATCCGAGGAGGTACCTAAAGTAGTGCGTATAGCACTCCAAACTGACATTCTAGACTCTGTTGTACCCTTGTACCACCATATATGTTTATAATTATATAAATTAATTCTAATATTGTGTAACCCTCCACAATAGTCTAGCACCCGATAATCTCCCCTGGAGAGGTGAGATTACTCCGGGTAGCTCACGGTCAACCAAGGGTCAAACTACTCTAACCCTGGTCAAACGGGCCTGCGGAACCCACGACCTCCAATTTCCGATCCGGAAGTCCCTATGGGTTCTACCAAGTATAGGACACTTGTCCTGCAAGTTTGGTTCAGATCGGACGGTCGGATTGTTCACGATCGCACGATCTGACAATTAATATAAAATATAAACTTTAAAATTATTATTCGGAACATCCGAGGCTCGATTCACGATCCGTGAAATCCTACACGATCCTAGAAATACCTAGATCAACATATATTAAATTTGGGACCATCCAACGGTCCCAACCTATCGAACCCGGATAACGCGTAATATGCGAATATCCGTTCGATAGTCAAACGACGTCCGAATTGAGATTCGCGAAATCCTACACACTCGTGACAACCTAAGGATCTCATCGGAACACATCTCTACTTTTTTTACAGTGCCCATGTGCCGCCGCACGAGCTGGCAGCGCGTGGGTGCCCAAAGCGATAACGCTTCGCCGGAAAATCTTAAAACCACGGCTCCAAACTCTTACCCTAGGTATAACACCCTATTTGGAGCCACTTTTGTTCTTGGACCTACCCCAAAAAGTGGCCGAAAATGGCCGATCACGGCGGCCGAAGTTTTGGCCGATTTTCAATTCGAAAATCGAGTGATCTAGGGATCGAATCGATCAAAACCCAACCAACAGGCAGCTAGAACAGCTCGAGAGGTTCAAAATCCATACCTGGGTCGACGAAATTGGTGGCCGGAGGAGGGAGATCGGCGGCATTGAAGTTTGGACGACGTCGGCCGCTTCAGCTCCAAATTTCGGCGAATCCACGGCGGCTGGCGGCGGGAGGTGGCTGGGGTAGGAAGAGGACGACGGCCCGGTCATTTTGGTACCGGTCCCGTCGTCATTGGTGGCCGGAGGGGAGCACGGCCGGCCAAAACGTGGCCGGCTGTCGCGCGCGAGGGAGAGGAGAGAGAGACCCGCGGGGGAGAGAGAGAGAGAGAGAGAAAATCAGGTTTTTTATAAAAAATCCCATTTCGAAATATTTACGATTGTGCCACTGGATTTCTTTTGACCATATCTCTCTCGTTACAACTCCGATTCGAGCCCACTACGTGTCTATGAACTCGTCTCAGTACGACCTATCCAAAAATATAAGTCACGGTCCCAAACTCTCTCCGGTTAAAAATATGACTAAAATACCCTTAAATAATTAAATAATCAATAAGGGTAAAATTTGGAGAAATTTGGGGTCGGGGTGTTACATATTTATTATGAATGCAAGTTGAATACCTTCAACTGAACATGTAACAGAAACTTCAATTGACAAAGATATTATTTGAGCAAAATTCTACATGGGGAATATTCGCACGTTAATTCGTTGACCCTTGAACTTCCTTATCTTTCTTCTCCCTTGATTTATAGGAAAAAGATACGACAATAGCTAAAGTGGTCGGATTTTTCTTTACGGTACGAGAGAATCGAGTGGCCTGAGCAGAGAGAGAGAGAGAGAGAGAGAGAGGTTCCATATATTTATAATGCTCCTTTTCAGTTAGTGTTTGAAGAATAATAATTATTTAATTAGGAGATTCGGTGAAAAACTCATCCTTGATTTAAGGAGATATTCATATCTTAAATCAATTATAATTTCCCTAATTAAATATATTTAATTAGGATAACTAATTGACTTAAGGAATTTCCCTTTTTCATGTGTCACCCGCTCATTAGTCACCAAAATATATGCTCCCACATATATGTCAAGCCCAACTATGGGAGGAGGGGTGGACTACAAGCCTATGGACCAAGATTATAGGAAAAACTTATTATAAAGGAGAAAATAATGAAGGTTTTCTTAAGTAATCAATGTGGGACTTTTCTGTTGCTGGCTACATTTTTTATATTCTTGTTATGTGCCTCCTTTAATTAGCCTATATGGTGATGCAATGAAGAAGGTAAGACTATAATATATATGGAGGAGCAGCATGGACAATCTTCTTCATAGACATATGTCATTTTTCCACCAAATAAACTTAAGTTTTCCATGAAAACCGCCAAATTTGTAAATATTCACCACTGATAAGTTGACACGTGTATATTAGTATTTAAATAATAATATAATTATGAATTCAGTTCGATACGCATTTCCATCGGGTTAGGAATATTGTTATCCAGCGTTTTAACCAAACGTTTCAGTACGGGTCAAATCTAAATAATTATTTAATAAAGCCAAATCAAACAAAACCATCAGTATGCGTATAATTTGAATAAAATACCCACTCCTATCTTATAGTTTTGTATGCCTTATTATGCTTTATTGGATTGAACTGGATTACATAAGACTTGAAACCCATATTTGGCAATGGAGATGATTAATTTAAATGAGATTATACAGTCCAACAATTGAAAAAAAAAAATCCGGATTCGCATGTCTAATATAGAAAGCCCGAAATTGGGTTTGCAAAAGAGCTCGTTCGCTATTTTGAACAGGAGAGTCTAACTGGATGGCTTGAATCAAAACCCCAACACAAACCCAATCGCTAGACTGGCAGAACCTAGCACCCATGCCCCTCCCCTTAAAATTTATTCTCCTTATGACTACCACCCTCAAGCCACTCGCAAAACCATCTCTCTTCGCCATCCCAGCCATCAGCAGAACCCAGAACCATCTCTCTTCTCCATCTTAGTCCAATTCGTAGCAGTTCCAAAAAAAAAAAAAAAAAAGAAATTAATGAAATGAGAAATGGAAAGAAGAAGAAATTTGGGTCTATGTATGATGCTACTCCTATTTCTATTTGGTAGCTTCCTTACTTGTTGATGATGTTTTAGCGGCTTAGTTAGAGAAGAAGAAAACGAGAGAAAGAAAAGAGAGATAGAAGAATAAATAAAAGAGAGAGCAAGAAGGAAAATAAGAATAGAATACTAGGAAGAAAAAAAAAACTAAAAAGAGAGAGAAAGGTGGCAGGGTTGGGCTATTTTTTTTTTTCAATTCACACGGGTTGGCTTGTTCTTCCTAATTATTATTTTTAGGTTAAAATCTCTAATTAAATTTAAATATTTAAATTATTTGTAGTCTCACAAAACACAAACATAGGTCTTCATTATTTTTACAATTCAATTTCTTAGTCCGACACAACACTAAACGTAGGTCAGTACTTAATCCAGCTTAGTCCAATCAGAACTAATCCAAGACAGTCCCAGAATTTAATCCAGTCCATGACAGTCCGCCGTATCAAACGACCTCACAGTGGGTTAAAGAGCTTTTGGGCACCATTCCTTTATAGGGCGGGTTTATATATATATATATATATATACACACACACACACAAGTGATATATAGAGATGAGGGAATCAACCCTAAGATCTCAAATGCGCTACTGGAGCTCCAAACAACTTGATTACAATTTTTTTTTTTTTAAGAGCAAGTTATATAATAGATTAAGATAAGCGGGATTATGTTTGAGCATAAAATTGAATAATGATGGAAGAGTAAAGCCCCTTAAACAAGAGATCGGGAAACATTGCCTAGTCAATTCATAAGGGGTGATGATTTTCCAACTCCCTTTTCTTCATTTATACTCCATTTTAATGGTAATTAAAAAAGTATTTAAAAACAAAAATAAAATGAGATGTAAATGAACAAAAGAGGTGTGAAAAAATAAACTCCTATGTATATATTTGTTTTGTTTTTTGTTTTAGAAGGGGGTACATGGGGTTTGAACTTTGAACCAAGCTCCAATTCATAAATTGTACAAAATTTGAAGCAAAGTGGCAAATAAGATGTAAAAAAAGGCAGAAAGATTTTTCGTTCCCAAACTAACATAAAACTCTCAGACCCAAAAAAAAAAAAAACTAACATAAAACTCCCCCTCGTTTTATTTGCCACGTCATTGATCCGAGTGGAATCGAAACAAAGAATATGAATCGTCCGTTTGATGAATCCTCGACCATCTCTGAGCCTACGGATACTCCCGGCCCTGAGCAAGCCTTCGTTAGGGCATCGATGTAAGTACTAGCCTCAGATCCTTTTCTTGTAACCAATCTCTCAACGAGTGTCGCTTTTCCAAGTGAGACTTGAGGTCGTTGAACAACTTCAAATTCAGGTTCGTCGTCTTCTTCATTTCAATGCCATTTTGCTTTCCCTTATCTGTTTTTTTCTTTTGATTTTTGCAGACTTTAGGCTTATTGTAGATTTGACTGAAATGAAATTTAGGGTTTGAATGAGATTTCTTCACTAGTTTTCCCCAACGAAATTTATTAATTCCAGCATATAACAACCTTAATCTTTCCTTTTCCTCAGAAATCCCAGCTTGAATTGAAATGTCTTGGCGCGGTAAGGGAGGCAAGGGTTTGGGAAAGGGAGGAGCCAAACGGCACCGTAAGGTCCTTCGCGATAACATCCAGGGCATCACCGAGCCGGCCATTCGTCGTTTGGCTCGTAGAGGAGGTGTGAAGCGTATCAACGGTCTTATCTACTAGGAGACACGTGGCGTGCTCAAAATCTTCCTCGAGAACGTGATCAGCGACGCCATGACCTACACTAAGCACGCTCGCCGCAAGACGGTGACGGCCATGAATGTGGTCTACGCCTTGAAGAGGTAGGGCAGGACCCTCTACGGTTTCAGTGGCTAGGGTTTTATGGTTCTTAAAGTCTTGTTGTCAAGAAATGGGGTTGTTGGTTCAGTTTAGTTGATGTTAATTAGGTAGTTTTTACTTTGCTTAGGAGCTAAAATTGGTTTAGGGTTCTTGTTGCTATGTGCTGTGTAAAGTGATTGATGGACTGAGTTTCTATGTGTTTGTGGAGTTGCAACTGAAGTTGAATGAAATGGTGGTGTTTGATCCAAAATTGATATGTGATTTGGTGATTGAGTTGTTTTTACTTTACTTTCGTAATGGACCCAAGTTATTAATTCTCACATTTTTTTGTTGGTTATGGGCCTTATGGTCTTTTAGCCCAGAGATCTTATTTGAAGGAAAAGTTCAAGGGTAGTTGAAGTGGTAATGGGTCCATTCTCTTGTGGTTTCATTTCAAGTTGCAGGACAAGGGCCTCTTCTACTTTCTACTATTTCTATTTTTATTTTGATAAAATTTTGTTTATATTATCTTTGGTTTGCTAGAATTAATTTTTTTTAAAATATATTCGTATGGTTGCAATGTGACAGCTGATTGTGATTGCAACTTTGTAGGTGGGATGGTTTTAAAATTGGAGTATGATTTGTTCGATGAATAATTGAAGTGTTGGGTCCCAGTTTTAATCTTGTTTTAAAAGGAGCTTGTCCTTTTAATTGACTTTTTCAAATATTTATTTACTAATATGGACAAATGAGTATTTATTAAACTATGGGAAAAAAAAAATTAAGAATTGGATGTTCTACCATTTACTTAGATCTTTGAATTAATCTGGTGTGATCATGACTTGGTTAGGGTTGGTTGTTTTGGGTGGCATTTTCCTCCAAGTTTGGTAGAATGTCATTGGTTCCAATTTCCTCAGTTGATGAAAAGTGAAATAAAAGCTCCATATATTTGGATTGAGTGTAGGTAACCAGAAAACAATGAGCTTACAAGTAACACTTTATGGAACTTCTAAAAACAATGTTTTTAAGCCAGTGTTGTATAACTCAATTGGTTGAATTCTTTTAGTTTTATTTATGTGGGTAGAGATTCAAAACCTTATGAATTCAATGAATTTGTGTAAATCCCCTTCTCTAATTGCTTATATTAAAAAATAATTCTTATAATAATTTTTAAAAATTACATAAATGTTTCATAATAAAAGGGGAGCTTAAAACATTTGTAAATACCCAACTATTATAAAGGAATCGCCAATTGAATCATACCATAGTGAAAAAATGTATTTGATCTAAAATAATGGTCTCATATTCGAAACCCCTATGCGTTAGTATGTGTGACCAAAAAAAGCTATTACAAAGGAATCTTAAAATAGAAGTTTGGTATTTTTCCAGAGTGTGAAAACTGAATTTCCTAGTGGGTTTTTCACAGCGTTTTCCTCTTTAGTCTTTTTTTTCCCCCCCATAAAAAGAAGCTTTTTCCTTTCCCTTGGGGTGAGAGCAAAAGAGTTCTATAACGAAAAAAAGGAAAACATAAAAAATAAAAATAAAATGGTTAAATAAAAAAGTGGAAGCTCTTGACGAACCTTTGCTTGGAGGAAAGGGTAGGGAAGTTGCGCAACACGTCAAATTAAGATTCGATGGATACATCATACGATGCGAGTTGCGAGAGTACATAACACACGTGTCAAGCGAGTAGGGCAAGATGAAAGAGAGTGAGGTCGTCGGACCTAGTAGTCCATGGAAAAAATAAATTTAAAATAAATTTGAATGGAAACTCAGACCGCAATTATAGAAAAAAGCACAATCACAAACCCTAAGGCTGACAATTTAGGGAACAGTGGGAACCACACCTCCTTGGATTAGATTAGATTCTCTCTTTTTCTCTCCTTCTTTTCTTCTTCAATCAACAACCGCCTCCCTCCTCAATTTCCTAGAAGTTTCAGAGCTTGACCAAACTCCAAATTCCTTCTCCTTATTCCTCTTCTTCTGCGATCTTTGTGTTCTCTTGTTCTGATTTCATTTTTCGACTTTCGTCAACGCGTCTGTGATTTTGATTTCAGGTATTTCCTGGAATCTTCTGGAGTGTTTTCAATTTCACAAATTGTGTTTTGTTTCCGTCGATTTAACTAGATCTGATTGGTTTCATCGCCATCGGATTCGTCGGTGTGTTTTTGGCAATTGCTGGTTTTTAAGCGTTTGTGGATTGTAAAAATGTTTACTTGTGAAGCAGAAAACTTTCTTTTTAATGGATCATCCAAAGTTCTTTTTTTTTTTTTTTTGCTTGGAACGTTTTAAACCTCCTGGATTTGGTTTCGTGGGTTCATTTATTAAAACATAAACTGCCCAAAAACGGTCTGCTTTTCTGTTTAGGCTTTGGGAATTGATTGTATTTTGTGGGCTTGATTGAGGATTTAATTGGTGTCCACATGGTTGCTTAGTTTCTTAATTATACCTGAAAATGACCTTACAGTTGGAGAATTGATTGAATATTATGTTATGTTCAAGTTCAGTTTATATGTTCATCTTGGATGATTGCTTCTGTGCTTTTAATCTGGGACTTAGTCAAGGAAAAATATAATAAACTATTTTTTTTATTGTTTCGATTAACCGATCAGCCATGATGTGTTCTTTACTTGTCTTCAGATATGTGTGAATTGTTACAGTAGTCTATATCATATTTTCCTGATTAGTTTATGTCGTTGACTGAGAATTTATTGTGTTATCTTGGAGTTCATTGTAATTGTTTTGGGTTCTCTTGTTAAGGTCCTTAACTTTTTCTTGTGTGCAGGAGCTTCAAATTGGTTGAGTGTGTGATAGCTAGAAGATTCAGAGAAACCGCGTGGTCTTTGTAGCTAACTGAATTTGGTTTGTAGAAAATAGAAGTTTAGCTGCATATATCGTAGTGCAGTTGTTGAAATTGACTTCAGAATCACATCGAGGTCCTGCTAAATGCTATTGAATTTTATTTATAGACAGAAAGAAGGGTAATAATAAGCTTGCGAAATCTTGGAGTCATGCCTGTATCAGGAAATGAAGAGGTGTTTATTTCATTTTCCAAATTACTGCTAACTGAGATTAGAGTCTCGTACGAATTTATTGTTTTTCTGAATATTGATCAATTAAATCTTCTATTGGCAGACTGGGGTTAAACCCGTTATCCGGAAAACTAGTGATTATGTTGCAGGTGTTCCAATCAAGAAAAGGAGGTTTCCTATAATGAGGCCTCCTTCACCTCCTTCTGAAGAACCAACTTTGTTTCCTAAAACAGAAGAATCATCTTCCTTTCCTTCAAAAAATGATTCACTACAGAAGGAACAATCTAGCCCATCTCAAGGGTCGACTCTTTCATATGCTAGCATAACCAGTTCTGGATTTTCTGATACAACAAAGTATTCTGAATCTGATTATAGAAGAGGAAGGTCTGATGTTACAAATGTTAAGGTGGCCCGAGGCAATGATAATCTCTTTAGAGTCAAAGTTGAAGAACCAAGCCCCACAGTTCACTCGGGTTCTTTGGATGACATGCAGAGGAAAGGGAAGCCTGTGTTGGCTGATAATCCGGCTTCTCAGGTGACCTTAGGGAAAAGTGAGTTGACTTTAGCACCAAATGAAGCTCATGCGCGTAATTTGGGGAAGGAGATTATGCATAGCAAAAGTAAAGTAGAAATGAAGTGTAAAGAAGAAATTCCTGCTGTTGCTGAGAGTACTGAATTATCATTAGGTTTAAAGGAAAATCTTGTTCCAGCTTTGACAGGCCAAAACAGTGGCGGTGATGGGAGTCAGCGGAGTCAGGATAACTTGCCTATTTCACTGAATTTGTCTTTAAGCGAAGAAAAAAACAGCAGCCAGTGCAAAGGAAATGGTGAAGATTTGAATCTTGATGGGGCTGACAAGCGTGCATGGCGGGCAAACTGGGATTTGAATACACCAATGGATGCATGGACAGATTCTGTGAGTGATGCTTCTGAATGTGTTGACGGAATCAATGCAACGGGTGGGGCAGGTGATGCAAAGCAGTTGATTGGTTCAACTGGAATGGTTGGAGCCGGTGTCAATTCAGAAAAACAGACCGTTGTTGATAGTCAGAACAGAACTAATATCACCGTCTCATCCGCACTTGCTAGCCAGCAGTGTAATTCCAATGACACCCTTCTTTTACGGCTTAGTTCATCTTGCTCACAGTTGAATCAGTGTCAAAACACTTCTAGTGCATGCAGTAAATTGGATTTGGACATGGACAGGGTGATTTCTTCTACAAACTCGCCTAGATTGGCTGGGCCAGTTAGAACACTGAACACAGGTAATCGTAGAACTGTAAAATCAGAACCATTTGATGAGAGTGTCAAACTGGATGTTAACATAGCTAAATCCACTAGTACGGGATTTTTAGATAGTAATAGAGCAGGGAAACGTGCAGTTGTTGAGCAGTGCACTCTTGGAGCCGTTAAGTCTTCAAATATGAGCACCCAAAAGTTGGTTGATCCTAGATCCATAAAATCTGAACCAAGTATTGTGGATAATCAAGAAACCATAAATTCCATTGAAGGGACATCAGTTCATCTGGATAAGCATGTGACACAAGGTCTGGATAATTGTTCTAGTGACATGACGTTGCCTATGACTGCAGAGATGTCTTGCCTTTCTGGAAAGCCTTTGTGTTTAACAGAGTCCACAGGGAAGCCTTCTTGTTCAACAGAGTTGACTATGAGTAGGGATTTGACAAAGCATACAGGAAGCTTGAATGCAAAGGCACCTCAGGAAGCTTGTCAAAGCAAAGAGCAAATTGCTGTAACTCTGGGTCTTGACACTAAGGGAAACAGTATGAGAACTGAAGATGATAATGTTGACCGCGGTTATAAATTGAAGTTCATGAATGATCACCCCCTTGATTCACGTGGAAGTGGTGAGGATTCTTCCAGTGATGAGGAAAAGATAAATATCTCAGCAGATATGTTGGAAGATTCTTATGGTTCTGATTATGAATCAGATGGTAATCATGCTTTGGATACAGCTATTGATACAGAACAAGATGCTAAAGATGATGATTATGAAGACGGTGAGGTTCGAGATTCAATTGAGCAGACTGCGGTAGAGGAACTCATATGCAACGCAAGAGAAGCGGAACATGTTGATAATGGTGATTTTGATAATAACCAGACGGATTTTGTGGGACCTGTTAACAATGCTCATCCTACTTCATTTTATATTGAGGCTAAAGACAACAAAACAGATCAGCTTGCTGAAACAAGTAACAGTGATTATAAAGAATCTTTTGATGTAGTTCTTAATGATAAATCTGATAAGGGCTCTGATAAAGATGTGTGTTTGCAAGAAACATTGGCTGTTGAAAAGCTAACCAGAGGAGCTGGTGTGAAAGGGTCCATAAAGGATGTGGGAACAGAACCACTTGATCAATCAGGGAATGAGGATGCCCAGAAATGTCAGGATGGAGAGTTCTCCGAGCAAGTCACTAATGAAAGCCAAGGATATGATCATGGTACAGAGCTGGATGTTAATAAAACTGACCTGGCACCATTGAGTGATTCAAATTTGTCCAAAACATCTGGTAGTGGTGATAATGCTGCTAAGGATACCACTAATGGAGGACAACGGAGCAGGATCATAACTTTGCCTCGATCTTCAACTGTTTCTCCTAGTAAATCAAGATCTATTTCAGGACTACCATTGCCATCAAGAGTAGTTGGAAGAGAAATATTACCTGATGTAACACCGGAGGAAGATAAAATACATCCTAGAGGGAGGTGATTATTTTCCCCTGATTTTCTGTTTACTCTTTTGTTTGATTTTGAGCGTTATAGTTGTATCGTAACCTAATTCTTCCACCTTTGTCCCTTTTTCCAGAGGTGAACTGTATGTTGATAATGCCCACAGATTTTCAAGGGAGCGATACCAAGATCAATCACTGAGATATGCTAGATTGGGTTTTAGACGTGGTAGAGGGAGGATGAATAGTCGCGGTGATTGGGGTTCTGATCGTAACTTTGCTTCGGAGATTTATAATAATCAAACAAACTATCGTGTACCCAGACATAAATATGCACCTGATGTTTCTGATGCTGACCTTGAATATAACACTTATAATATGGGTTCAGATAGTGCATATGTTAGTACAGGTCGTGGAGGGAGGCAGATTCAAAATGATGGACCAATCAACCACCGTATACCCTCAAGGAGGCGATCTCCTGTTGGAACACATGCCATTCACATGGCTCGCAGAAATCCAAGAAATATTAGCCCAACTAGATGCATTGGTGAAGATGCTTCAAATTTGGTTGGAATGAGGCATAATGAGAAGTTTATGAGGAGTTTTCCTGATGATAATGCAGATCCCATGTTCACTCGTACCCAGTCTTCGTATGAGGGAATAGATGGTCAATTTGGACGAGGAAATCGGAACTTTTCTTTTGTCCAAAGAAGAGGGGTTCCTCGAGTTCGCTCAAAATCACCAATAAGGTCCAGGACTCGTTCTCCCGGTCCATGGTCTTCTCCTAGAAGAAGATCCCCAGATGGGTTTGGTGGGCCTGGAGAATTGACTCATCGAAGATCTCCACCAGTTTACAGGATGGAGAGGTTTAGATCCCCTGATGGCCCATGTTTTCCTGGTGAGATGGTTGTTAGAAGGAATCCGCCCAATGATTTGAGGGATATGGATTCTGGAAGGGACCATGGTCCTCCAAGGTCTGTCATTCCTAATAGAAGTCCTTCTGGCCGGGTTTTACTCAGAAACAGGAGATTTGATGTCATGGATCCTCGAGAAAGGCCAAACAATGATGACTACTTTGGGGGGCCTATGCATTCTGGTCGATTGCACGAGCTTGGTGCTGATGGAAATGGTGATGAGAGACGAAGGTTTGGTGAGAGACGTGGACCTGTCCGTTCATTTAGGCCTCCTTATAATGGTGCTGATGGCGAGACATTTCATCTTAATGCAAAGGATGGCCCTAGGCCTTTGAGGTTCTGCCCAGATGATAATACTGAGTTTCAAGAAAGAGGGAATTTGAGGGAAAGGGACTTTGACAGAAGGATTAAGAATCGGCCAGGAAATGCACCTAGAAGAATGAGAGGCATTGAGGACCAAGACGGAAATTACAGGCATGGTGGGCAGGCTTGGCACGATGGTGGGTTTGATGATATGTCACGGGTGAAGAGAAAAAGGTTTTGAATTTGGTTCTGCCATGACCTTGAATTTGGGATTGGTTGTTCCTGCGAAGAAGGTGGACCAGGACACAGATTAGTCACTTTACAGGTTAGTCTGGGACATTCTATTGGCTTTAAAGGCAAGTGGCCGTTCTGTGTGTGTCTAATGTTCTGAGGGCCTTTTTCCGGTTCCAAGTTTGGCTTATGATTCTATGTGGTCTTGGGACTGGTATCTGCCCTGTAAGTAGCTTGCATCTGGTACTATGGTGGTTAGTTCTTCATGAGGCTCATATTTGCCTGAATTTCATTAGCAAGTTTTGTACTGTCATAGGTCTTGGTTGTACATCATATCTCTTAAGGCCATTCTCTTTGAGTTGAGGCATTTAAATGCTTATACAGAGATTCTCCTTAAGTTTCTGAGTTACGTTTCTGCATTGGTTTGATACTTGGTGAGGCAGGGCAGGTACCCTACAAGGAACTGTCATGACTTTTAACTAGTATTTAGGCCATAAAGCTCCACTAGTAACTATGTTGCCTATTGCACTCCTTCATGTCCATCTTCCCATCGCATGAACAATTACTCTAATGTCATGCTCGGATATACTTAACCTCAGATGAGAAGCCTGTTGATACAGTTTGTTCCCTGGTGCTGAAAATTTTCATGAGGCCTTATTATGCGATCTGCCGTGATTGGCAGAGAAGTTCGGGGCTTGTACATGGTTTTAGTATAGAGCATCATATTGTTGGGAGGTTGTAATGATATGCAGAAATGCTGGAGACTGAATGTGTAGGAGAAGTTTGTTCTATTAGTTCTTATGTGCAAAGTCGGCAAGTTCTGGATCTGCTGTTAAGCTTTTTAGTGGTTTAGCTCTTGGACTTTTACCTCATAAAATGTTTATGGAGTCTTACAGAAGTTCATGGGTGAATAATGCTGTTCTGGAGTATATTTTCTGATGTGTTCTTTATTTTCTTGAATTGGGTAACTGACATGCTATAGTTGTAGTAGGAAATTTAGAAAGATGATATATTAATGGTCTACTTTCTTTACGTACTTCCTGGAGTTCCTGATGCGGGTGTGAGGTCTTTGTGCAATTTCTTCTGCAGAATCAAAACCCTGATGCATTACTGGTTTTACATTGTAAATGAGCAATATCCTCCGGAAAATCAGCTACATAATTGGTTACACTGATGAAGACAGTTCTCCCATGGCATTTGCTAACATTTGATTGCACTGAGAAAAATTGGGTTGCTTTTGACTTTGAACTTCTTGGATCTATTTTTAGAGTAGGTTGCACAGATGAAGTTGTTAGGGAGTTTCAAGACAAGTGCATAGTGATTGATGAAGCTAAGTACTGAAACATTGCTTTTGGTTGGGATGGTGTTGATGCTGAGCTAGAATTTTGCTTCTTATGGTGTTTGGTTTGTGCTACTTTCCTGATTTGGTCAGCAACAGGGTTGAAGTTGGATCCTGTTTACCTGTAAAATAACTGCCCTCTGCCTCCAAATTTAACCATAATAATAACAATAATTAAGATTTGGTCCATAATCTATAATACACAGCAAAACTATAACTTCTGGGTTGCAGATGATTTGAGAGGTAAAGCCGAGAGATGTCATGAGGGATTTGTTCCCTCATTGATTTTGTGCAAGATGACTGGTTTTGAAGTTTTCAAGATTTCCCAGTTTAAGTGGGGGAATTTTACTCTTTTCCCAAAGTGGGTGTTATGTTGATGGGCTCCACAGGGGAAATGAAAGAACTGTGGGCATAGAACCTGTAGCAGGTGCTGCATTTTCCTATTTGAGCTGGAACCCAGGGTACATAGAATATCATAAAATTACTAGATGTAGGAGTGAGAATCCAAGTCTTGGTAGGTCTTGCTTGTGTTTTAATGGCCATCATTGGCTTGATTGGTTGAAGCTTCATGGGAGAAAATGACAACCTTGCTTGGCCCTTTTTGGAGTTGTTGAATAATACGCACAGTAGGGCCCGTACTTTATTGGAAGTTAGCGGGAAATTTGGTTTAAAGGAGAAATTAGTCAAATGCAATATAAGTTTGACTTTTCACTTGATTTATTGTGAAGTATAAAGTGCTCAACCTATTAAAGCACATTGCGGTCTAATTAAATGAAGAAGCAGACCAAGATTATCAATGGAATAAAATAATAAAATATGGTGCAGAACATATAAGTATATTTAACTATTTATTCCTTTTATTGGAATATAATTAGGTTTTCAGTCGCCACTTTGTTGAAAGAGATTCTTACTTAAGATTGATCGAGCGAATTTGCTCCTGCACCCAAGATTTGAGATTAGAGTTAGAAACTTCAAACGTTTCTTCCCCTTTTGGGCTTTTCTATATCTCGAAAATAGCTTTTTGTTTCTTTGACATATGCAATATTTTAAATTACTCTAATGTAAAAGGAGAGGGATCGAACTTTGGTTTAAGGCGACTGTCGATTTATCTTGACCAACTTGCTTAACTCACATCTGGAAAAAAAAAAGAAAAAAAAAAGAGATTTTTCTTGGCCTCCAATAAGAATGAAATTGATATTTTTTTTTCAAGAGATAATGCAATTCAAATTAGTAAATTTAGGTTTTAGCCACAAAAAAACTTTCACTTTTGAAAAAAGCCCAATCTTTTTCAAAAAAGACAGAAAAATTTCTCAACTTTCAAATCAAAGACATGCAAATGTAAAGGATTCCTTAGGAAATTCAAAAATAAATAAGGACAATTTTATCCATTTTTATTTTTTTAAAATTTTTTTAATCCCGAATATGTGTTTCAAACTTTACACATTTGGGCTGTTATTTTCAATAATACGGCCCACTGTCCACTCAGTAAATTGTATTGATATTTGGAGGGAGGCCCTGTTAGAGGCCCATCGTAGACATAATTGGTGGTAGAGTAGAGGGCCTTGTTCTGTTATTCAATCTTTGTGTGCCCAAATTTGTCAAAGGGTGCTTCTAAATGCGCCCTATAATCTGATCACTCCAATCCAACTTCAAGTGCACTCCAGTTTGATCGTGTTGTTTGTGTTTGCACTTGCAGTTTGTCGGTTCATGTTCTTTTGTTCCATTCCAATTCCAAGCTTACGTCAATAAAAAAAAAGGGTACAAGCAACCAATTTAAATGCCAATGACACCTAAATCAAATGAAAAATAAACTTTTACTTGCAGATCAATGATCTCAGATTTAAATTTCGATAATACTTTGGCAATTAAAAAGTGATACACATTAATACTTCTTTAATTGAGAATTGACAGTCAAACAATATTTAACCCTATCTATTTATAATAATACTTATTAATTTGTAATGATACTTATTTTTAGTAATAAATGAGGTGACATTACTTGAGACCTTTTTTCTTTTTTGTGTTGGTCATAAGATGTACAACGAAGAGTTATATATGGTCATTGATCAATCCACAACCCAAACGTGAATCTCAGAAACAAAAGTAGAATATTAATTAAAAAGTTCGTTGCCTAATTATAATCGTATGGTATAAAAACAAAACTTTGTAAAAATATGATATGAGATCGGTGCGTGCATGCATTCAGCATCAAGCGCCCTACTCCTCAGCAAATTGTCCAATTAAAATTTGAATACGAGGCATTAAAATAACGAAAAATATATATAATTGGAGGGAAAATATAATCAAATGACCTTTTTTTTATAAAGATTATTGGATTTGTGATAATGTCTCATAATTTATATATAATGTAAAAGGTGGAGAACGTGAAATGTAAATAAAACAAAACAGTACAAAACAAGTAGGAAATGTACATTGAATTTTCTTATATTTTAGTAGTAACATAGGTCCCAAATGGTAATTTTAAAGGGATTTGTGATAAACGGCTCTGATTAAAAATAAAACAAATACAAAACAAGTAGGAAATGTGCATTGAAATTTTTTATATTTACCAGTAACAGCGGTGGTGGCAAATGGTAAATTTAAGGGGTAAGTTTGGGTAAATAAAAATAAGGAGAAAGAGCATCTACAGTTGCAAAAATAATTATCTTCGTCTACCGCCAAACACCAAGTCCCAAAACCCGCAAACACGACCCAAGAGACCCAACCTAGACCCCCGGTTGAAACTTCAACCCCAACCTCCTCCTCCTCCTCCTCCTCCTCCTCCTCTCTCTTTCTCATCCCTTTCAGAAATTTCATCCGCATATTTCTGTCGCTGTTCTCGCCAATCTGACTCTAGTTTTTATTAATTTTCCTGCTTTTTATAAATTTCGTACATACTATTTGGTGCAATACTTAGGTTTAATAGTGAAAATTCTTTTTTTCTGTTTTTGGTTGTTCTTGTTCTTCGTTGTTGTTGATCTCAATCTATTTTCTGGGTTTTCCTATACCCTGTTTGCCTTCGATTCCATCAATCAGCTTTCGCATAAGTCAAACTGCGTTTCAAGGTTGACACAGTGATGTTTGTTTGAAGGTATGGAGCTGAGGATCGATTTTCATTAGCAGTCAATTAGGGTTTTATAGCTTATTATTGAAATTTTGACATCTCATTTTTGGTTTTTTGGTTTTTTTAATATTTTGGTTTTGTTATGTAGCAGGATGTTAAAGAAATGATGAACCAAGGAGGTAATACTGAGACCGTTGCTCCACTGGACCCCAATTCTCTTGAGGTAATTACTAATACACCAACTTGTTCTCTTTTATGCCTTTTGTATTGAATTCTGTTTAACAGTACGATCTTCCATTTATGCTTTGTTTTAGTGTTAGAGGTTTGCTTTGACGAGAACAGCTTTGGTGGCCATATAGAATGTGTTTGAACTTTGATTTTGCATTTAATCTCTATGCATACGCAGGCATATGGTAGTTTAGTTGTAAAAGACTAACTTTTTTTTAGTTTAGGTCAAACGGTTATCTGGGTGCTATTATCTTGAGCAAGAAATTATCATACCAAGTGGCCTACGTTGCCTGCCTACATTATCTTGTTGTCTCTGATTTCGCATCTGTTATATCCCATTTGTTTTACTCGATATGTCAACAACATTTATGATAGCCATTTTTAGTTCTTTTGGACTTTGTTTAGATTTTTCTTATATATTAGTATTAGTTGAATAATGTCTCTTGGATATTAACATGGATTAACAGGGTTTTGCATTTATTTGTGTTTTAGAATCGCTATATTGTTAACGCAAGCCAAGGACAGACACCTTCATATCCTCCCTCAACAACTGGTTCAGAAGCCTCATCATGGACCATTCATAGGGTGGATAATAGCTCCACAGATAATGGGACTCATTCTCATTCAACTTATCAATATGATCAGCATCCACAGCCACCTGGGAGTAGTTCATCGAGTTTGGGAACAGTAAATACACCACAAGACTACAATACCTATGCTTCATACCAAAATTCTGCGGATCCATATGGTTATGGAAGCACAGGATTCCAAGGTTACTATAACAACTATCAGCAGCAATCCAACACTTCCTACCCACAGCCCGTAGGAGCATATCAAAATACAGGTGCTCCTTATCAGCCTCTTTCCTCATTTCAGAATACAGGGTCTTATGCTGGGTCTGCAAGTTATTCAAGCACTTACTACAATCCTGCTGATTATCAGACAGCTGGAGGTTACTCAAGTAGCGGTTACAATAATCAGACCACTGCTTGGAATGGCGGAAATTATGCAAATTATACCTCTAATCAGTATGCACAGTATGCTCCAGATACCAGTGCTGCATATAGTTCTGGTACTGCGACTTCCACTTCACAAAATTACCAGCAACACTACAAGCAATGGTCAGATTATTACAGTCAAACAGAAGTCAGCTGTGCTCCTGGGACTGAGAACATTTCTGTTACTAGTACACCCAATGTGGGATGTCCGGTTCCAGGTGTTACCACTGGGTATCAAACCTCAGACATCCAGCTACCACCACCACCTCCGTACGCTCCTTCTTGGAGGCCAGAACCCAGTCCACCTGAATTGCCATCAGTGCAGGTTTGAATTTCCTTTCGTGGAGGGGTTTTAGGAAAAGTTACATGCCCTCATATGATTACTCTTCTTGATACGGTGTATTGTTCATTTCTAATAATGATCCATGCCCTAGTTTCCATATCATTAAAGTTGTCATTATTGAGTGATATTGTCTTCAAGATTATTGCTGGTGCAAAGGTAGTTATACTTTCAGATTCTGTATTACAGCCTTAGCGTGCATCATGGCATGTGTAACTTTTACTGCCCCCCTCCCCCTTTCATTTTTAGTCTTATATCTTTGTTCTTTATCATCACTTTAGAACTTACAATTAATACTGTAATTGTTTTAAACCAACCATTATATAGATTTCCATGATGTTCTTGACCACTACAGTTGATGGTTGTATCTGATATTATTGATCTGATCGCAAATTCAAATCTCTCTTCTATAATCATGACTATGCTTTTGAAATATGTTTAGTTAGTTAATTATTGTTGTCATTTTTGGTTTCTCAGTCTGGTGCTCATGATGGTTACTGGAATCATGGGGCTCCTACTTCTCAATCTCAAATTCACCACAGTAGTCCTATGCAACCACACTTTCAAAAGCCTTTGGATCAGAAAACTTCTTATGATAGCTTTCTGGATCAACAGAAAAGTGCATTTTCCCAAGCACCCAACATGCAGTATCCTGCTTCCCAGCAGGTGCCCCATGTGTCCAATACTTACCAGCCACCCTCACAATCTGTACCATCCCATGCGTCTCATACTTACCAATCACCCTCACAACCTGTTCCATCCCATGCGTCTCATAGCTACCAATCAACCTCACAACCTGTTCCATCCCATGCGTCTCATAGCTATCAATCACCTTCACAACCTGTTCCATCCCATGCGTCTCATAGCTACCAATCACCCTCACAACCTGTTCCATCCCATGCGTCTCATAGTTACCAATCACATTCACAACCTGCTCCATCTGTAGATACACGAAGAGTAAATAAGCTGCAGATTCCAACAAACCCTAGAATCACTTCAAATCTGAACTTGGGTTTACCAAAAACTGAGAAAGATAGCTCTATAACCACATCAGCAGCAAAACCTGCTTATATCAGTGTTTCACTGCCAAAGCCGGTTGACAAGGTGACATCCAGTTGTACTGCTGATTCTCTACTTAAGGTATGTCTTTTGCTTTGATGATTGTGTTTCCTTTCTAAATATCAAGATTTAGTGAGTTTCTTGCCAGATTGACTAGTAAATACATACAAACTTAATGTTATTCAAAAAGGCAAGCAAAGCTTCCGTGGTCATTGCTTGCAATCTTTTCATTCAGAAAGATGTTACGAGTAGGTACTGTGAAATTTGTGCTCCTTTTAAAAGTGTTCTTGCTAGGTTGCAAGCGTGTTATGTCATATACCTTGCATGGTTCTTAAATTATAGCATAAGATAAATTGGGTTTTCCTGCTACAAACTTTTTGCAAATGCAAGCATGTGCAAGATTCTCACTCAAAAGAAAATAAAAAATGGTATAGTGATGGAGCAGCATATAGTGCCACCACAAAAAATAATTATTGAAATAGGCAGATGGCTTTGAAATGTGTGCTCTTGTAAAGTGAAAAGTGGAGAGGGTTTAGGGTTTGGGGGAAATCCTGTTCTAGTAATGTTATAGATGAAAGGACCTTTTGTTTCCTCTAATACTTTTCAGTTGAAGAGTACTTTTTCAAACATAGAAATAACATGAGATGAACCTACACCTCTAAATACGAAGGATGATTTAACCCTAAAGCCATCTGTAATTTTTCAGGGCTTGCATTATGATATGGTTTGATAGTAATAAAATAAAATGTCATTCCTTCTCTTAAAGTGCCAAGAACTGATGCAAAATCTAGCAAACATATACATTTTAGCTATGTAAGGGCTTAACTGTGGTTGCGGTTGATCATTGAGTTTTAAACCCTTGGTGTTGTTTAGGTGTAGTACATGTCTTTAGCATCTTAATTCATTTTGAATATAGAATTATTTTGCATTGCTATAAGGATGAGTTTTTGGAGATTGCTTGTCATATGCTACCAACAGGGTTATCGATGATGTGTTTTCACTATTTTTGGAGCTATGTGTGTCTCTGTTCTCTCCTCCTCGAGTTCATGACTTAATAATCTATGCTGTAGCCAATGATGTGTTATTTATTATATATATAATTTTCATTTTCAGCCTGGTATGTTTCCTAAGTCACTGCGTGGTTATGTCGAGAGGGCTTTGGCTCGCTGTAAAGATGATACACAAATGGCTGCTTGTCAGTCTGTCATGAAGGAGGTAAACCGAATCAGTTAGAATTTATTCTTTGGCAAATGTAAAATCATACATGTTCATGACCTCTTGTCCCTTCTTTGGCATGAGTTGCCTGATTTTTGGCTTTTAATTGTAACCACCCTTAGTAACTGTTATCTAATATGTAGTGACGAATATAAACACCATTATACATATCAAGCGTGCAAAGTTTTTGAGTCTTAAGCTCTCTGCAAGATGTAACGTTTTTCTATGAACCTAAACTTTTCCTGCCACATAATATTTTTATATGAAGCACACATGCCTATGAACATCATTTTCCCATCAATTTCCAGATTGCTTTCATTTGATGGTAGAAATTAGTGCAATGTTTATGAATCAAGGAACCATTTTGCTTTTGAGCATCTGTATGTCTGGAAATTTTTTGTTGCAATTTGAGAGGCAGATGCACATTCTGGCGTGCTGCTGAAACTCTATGTTAGTTTCATGGACATGATACATGCAATAGTTTATTTTCTCTATACGTATGTGTTTTTGGATAGGATGCATATGGTATGTAAAGGTCCTTAATTTTCTTTTCAGATTATCACCAAGGCAACAGCTGATGGTACACTTTACACACGAGACTGGGATACTGAGCCTCTTTTCCCACTGCCAAATGAAGATACTGTTAATAAAGAGTACCTCTCTCTCTCTCTCTCTCTCTCTCTCTGTGTTAATGTGAAGCTCACAATGCATTTATCCACCTTGAACTTATTTACTCTATAATTGCTGGACCTTTATTTCCAGTTAAGTACTTTTCAACTGTATCTCGAGTATGCACAAAGATATTTTAAAGTTTGGTGATAAACAGACTGTATGGCCCTTCAAATGGTGGTGGGGGAAACTCGTTTAGAGATACAAAATTCTTATATGAACAAGTAGTTTATGAATATTTTGATAACCACTGTATCAGAAGTGATCAGCCCATTAGTCAGATTTGGTTTGTTGTTTTGTCACATTTTCTCACCTACTCTGTCCTAGTGCGTTGATTAATTTAATTTTACAAATGATTGTTAGTTCTGGTTACATGATACATTTGTTACACGGTTGAAGTTGTAAGGTTTCAGGTCCCAATTTATTGAACATTGACCCGCTCTTGTTGTGCAGCAGTTTACAGTCTTCAAACCTTGTTTCGTCATTGCCAAAGTACAATAGAAGTCCGAGTAGACGATCCAGGAGTAGATGGGAACCTCTACCAGAGGAGAAGCCAGTTGAGAAACCAGCATCTGTCAATAATGATAGTTTAAAATTTTCATGGGTACATGTCATTAATAAGGAAAGAAAGGTAATTATTTTTTCTTCCTTTCCTTTTTATTCATTCTTGGAAAGGACCAATTGTCTTACTATAGATGTATATTTTATTTATAATTTTAGTATCTGAAATATACATAATCTATGCATAATACTTGATTAGCTTAGAGTTATATAATTTGTGTTCACACATGCAGCCATGGATGGGGAGTGCTGGGGTCAAGGGTGATAATACAAGTAATGGAAAGTTTGCTTCACTGGAGCAGAAAACTGCAAGTAAGATGACCCAGAAGCCATTTAAGAAGCAGCGTCTTTCTGATGGTGTAAGTACTGCTGAGAATGGTGATGCATCTAGTGATAGTGATAGGGAAGAAAGTTTAACAGCATATTACGCTGGAGCAATGGCCCTTGCGGACTCACCTGAGGAAAGAAAGAGACGTGAAAGTCGCTCTAGGCGTTTTGAAAGAGTGCAAGGACATCGAGCACAAAATAATCACTTCAAACCGAAAAAGGCTGGTGGCGGAAACTTGTATACCAGAAGGGCTAATGCCTTAGTGCTCAGCAAAAATTTTGAAGATGGTGGCAGCAGGGCTGTTGAGGACATTGACTGGGATTCTCTTACTGTTAAGGGGACTTGCCAGGAAATTGAGAAACGTTATTTGCGCCTCACTTCTGCACCTGATCCTGCGACTGTAAGATCTATATTTCACACCCTTTTCTTTTATGAACTGTCTGAGGTGAATAAATTAAATGAACTGGTGGGTTTCCATGTGTGATATAATTAATCGGCTAAGGAATCCTTTCTACCTGACAGGTAAGGCCGGAGGATGTTCTTGAAAAAGCTCTGCTTATGGTACAAAGTTCCCAAAAGAATTACCTTTATAAATGTGACCAGTTGAAGTCCATTCGTCAGGATTTGACTGTCCAACGAATTCGCAATCACCTAACAGTGAAGGTACATTTGATATCTATTGGTCTCTTCTTATTTTTTATCATATGGGGCTCTAGTTTATCTACCCTTCCTGTGCTGACCAACTATCCTATTTTTCAAACGGACTGTTGACTACTTTAAAAAACTCAGCTAAGCCTTTTTCAGCTAATTAGAGTCAGGTGCATTAATCCCCTCTTATATCTAACCTTAATGCCATATGCTTTCTTTAGATCCTAATATCACATTGTTTGTCAAACGTGGCTTCATCTATTGACAATATATAATTTTAAATTTTTTGTTTTTTGTTTTAATTTTTTAATTTTTAATTCTCTTACTGTAGACACTTTCTTTTGTCCCACAACTACCGACATACAATCTTTTCAGAGTCATGTTCACATCAGTTTATGTCATTCATTCCACCTAATATCATGTTCAGGTATATGAAACCCATGCTCGCTTATCATTGGAAGTCGGGGATCTGCCGGAGTATAATCAGGTTGGTGACCTTACTGTGGTTGAAAATAAACACTTTATGGCAAGAATCAACGACTAAGAAGATGACTATGGAAGACTATAATAACTACCTTGACAAGGGAGGTTTTGGGACTTGTCTAAGAGAACCAATAAATTTGATTAGTTTGACTTCAATACTGTCTTTATAACTGTTTTGGTTTACTTATGGCGATATGAATGAACTGATCCAATAGAATTACAAATTGATTTACCTTTTCTTAGGGAAAAAACAAATAAAGATAACTGAATTAAAAAGAACAAATACTGCTATTGAATAATTCAATTTTTAAAGCTATTTATTTTCTCATAAGCTGAAGTGTCAAATAATCGACCTTCATGTGGTTTCAGTGCCAGTCACAGTTGAAATCTCTCTATGCTGAAGGTATTGAGGGATGTCATATGGAGTTTTCTGCATACAACTTACTTTGCGTTATCCTTCACTCAAATAATAACAGAGATCTTGTATCATCAATGGCAAGGTCAGTAAAACTCAAAGAAAAGTGACTTTTCTTCGTATGGAGATTATGTGTTGGCTCATTACTAGAAATATATTAAGTGTTTCTTTTTTGTTTGTTAAAGTTCCACAAAAACTTGTCATGAGGGGGGAGTTCATCCCATCGGCATGATAATTTTAATGTTTAGCTTATGAAAGATGCGCATTTGGCAGATCTTGGGAAACAAAAAGTTACAAAATTATTTGGATGTCATGGATGTTCGGAATGGTTGTCTTTTACTTGTCTACCAGCAACGTTATTTTATTTTTGAAGTACTAACTACACATGCATGTGTGCATGATGCCCACACTCTTGCACTAGGTCACACTATGCATGTCCTATATTTCCTTAACTCTGGGGGATACAAGCTCATGGCTGTTTTGAAATTTGAGCAATTAATGAATGGGTACCTGATTTATGATACAGTTAGTAATGGATACTCTGTGGCCAAAAAAAGGAAAAAATAAAAAGAATAAGGAATACTCAAATTCAATTCATATGTGATGAAATATAGGACATGACTTTGAAATATAATGCTAAATGATGTTTAATAAGCTGAGCTAAAGTGATATTTCCCCTTTCAGTTTTTCAGATAATGTAAGATGACTTTGAAATATAATGTTAAATGTTGTTGAATTTAGCTTGTCAGCTGAAGCAAAAAGGGATGAAGCTGTTAAACATGCTCTTGCAGTTCGTGCAGCTGTGACTTCAGGGAATTATGTTATGTTCTTCAGGCTCTACAAGACAGCTTCTAACCTGAGCCCCTGCCTTATGGGTGGGCATCTCATATGAAACTATTTTTATTTAGGAATGTGAAAGGATAAAATGAAAGGATCATTTCACATTATTTCTCTCCTTTCTGCAGATCTTTATGTTGAAAAGATGCGGTATAAGGCAGTGAGCTGCATGTGTCGATCATATCGACCTACGATACCTGTTTCTTATGTTGCTCAAATCCTGGGATTTACCACCATTGCACCTGCAAATGAGGGAAGTGAGGAGAAGGATTCAGAGGGATTGGATGAATGCATTGAATGGTTGAAAGTGCATGGTGCATGCCTTATTGCAGATAACAACGGAGAAATGCAGATCGATACTAAGGTAGGTTTCAATTACACCATTTTTTTTGCCACATGGATGTAGATATTTGTAGTCCTAAATATCTTTTATGGAATTGAGTTTGAAACAAAGTATGCTAAAGACATTAACGTACGGTTGAACCTACGGTCCTTTGCATGAAGACAAGATGGCATGAAGCATTAGCAGTTGGATGCTTAGTTTTAGCTGTAACAATTACAGTAGGTATTTTGTATTTAGACAGTATTTTCACCAAATGAGTTTGTTTGATGTGCAGCCAACGTCTTCAAGTCTTTACATGCCAGAGACCGATGCGGTGTCCCACGGAGACGCGAATCTCGCTGTTAATGATTTTTTGACACGGACACCTTTATAGCCAATTTGTATGTACCGAAATTTTATTCTAGTTGAGAGCAGTTGAAGATGAAGATCATGCTCTGCCTTCACAATCTAAAATGCGCAACAAAGAGTGGGCATCCCAGACCGATTGGGCATTTGGGGTTCCCCTGTAACTTTAGAGAAAATAGATCACTGAATGAAAAAGAATCCGAATTTCCCCAGAAATATGCCCGTTTTGGGGCTTAGGCCAGTAGTTAGTATCAAATTTTCGTTCTTTCTTTCGGGGTGATGATAGAAGAATATGGTAAATATACTAGAGAAAGAAGAATAAGAAAATTTTAAAGTTTTAAAGTTTTCTTCTTGTATCCAAAGATTATTCTCCAGTTATCTTCTTAGATTAATCAATGCTTTATTATTTTTTTAAAGATTATTTCTGCCTTGAGAAATTTCATCTCTGAAGAACACTGACACAGTGTGTTACCAGTGTAACTAATCCGTGTCATAACATATGTGAATTTGTAACACCAAGTGGTGGTTTAGTGTTACAAATGAAAGGTTAATTTGTTTAATTTTGAAGGAGTGAAGTAATCTTATATTCAAAGGTTAAATTACAGAATGGGTTACACACTATTTTTGACCCAAAAAAGATGGCATTACAAAAATAAAAATTAAACACTTTTTGTTTAATTAAAAAAATAACTTAATCACATATGATTAATTTGCTTAATCAAAGATTCAATCTTTAGGCGGCGGAGAGGACTGAGGCCACACACTGACCTTCTCCTTCTCATACTTTATATAGACAGCTGCAACCGCCGCCACGAAATACACCTGAATCAGCACAACTGACGGCGTATGATATTTCAGCACACTCTTCCCCGTCGCCAGCTCCACCAGCAGTAACGCCGTTAACCCCAGAGTCGCGATTCGACCATTCACCCTTTCGCTGTACGGACTGAACCCGAAATCCACCTTCAACCCGCCCGACGCCGGCTCCTTAAGCGGCACCGGTGGAAGGTACAAGTTGGACCCGGATGAGGATCCGGACCCGCTTTTCGACTTCTTGGTCTTCCGGAGCTCCGCTTTCTTGCCGGTTCCGCTGCGGTAGCGGAGTCGGACTTGGCTCAGCTTGCTGTCGAAGTCATCCGGGTCGGACCCAGATTCGGACGAGGGCTCGGAGGGCGGTGTTTCGGAGTCGGTGGCTCGGGAGGTGAAGGAAAGGAGGGGTTTGGGCTCGTGGGATTTGGTTGATGAAGACGCAAGTGGGAATGGGTTCGAGAGTTGCAGAGACGATGGTGGCATTGTCGCCATTTTTGCTGCTTATACTTCTGCTTCTGCAGCTCTCTCTGCTTTCTGTTTGGATAAGCTAATCTCTCTTGGATATTGCTTTTTTTATGTATTTTAGAAAGAAAAAAAAGAATCTTTAATTTCTGACCTTTTAAATCTTTTAGATTTTATTAATATTTTTTTGGGACCTCTAATTTGGTGCCCCGGGGAGGCGGGCACCACTCGGGCTAGTCTTGGGGTTAGGTGATATATGGGCCAATTACCAACCCAATAACCACGATGGGTTTATGCACAAGTCGATGGGGTTTATGCACAAGTCAAGTCACGAATTTAGGGTCCAAAAAAGGTTGAATTATATATTAATGAGATTAATTATTCAATAATCACTTGGCTAATTTCAAAATGGCTCGTCAAGGGTAATGTTTTATTGCCAAATTTGTGTTACCAGACAAATGCTTATATTCATAGATTGTGAATCTGAATAACATATTCAACCTGATCAATGATTCAGATTCACAGTCTGACAACATAAGCATCTTACGTTGCCAAACAATCTGTAAAAGTCTTCCTTTAGAGACACTGAGTTGGTTTAAACCAATAGGGGTCTTATTTCAAGTCAAACCCACCTCTATATGATACCTAGCTAGAGAGTTGGCTTAATGATTTAGGTAGTAGTTAGCATCCCCCATAGGCTATAAATACATGAAACGTACTAACCTAGCTAATTAAGACCTATAGTCAAGTTACCCTTGGATAACGTCGTTCACTATCACATTTTCTTTTTTGTTAAGTTTTTTGTGTGGAAAATGTGAACCTAACGAAGTTGGACTATTTATTTACCCATTTCCTTAATTATGTGGATTTTACTTTTAACAACAACCAGGATGCCACAAGAGGGCATGCATGCAATGTTTTTGCCTTAACAACTAAGCATTAATCTGAGCTGCTGATGTCGAAAACAAACAAGTAGTAATTAAGTTCACATGGATTAAGATGTATATCGAATATGCAGGATGCCACAAGAGGGTATGCATGCAATGTTTTAAAAGTCCGAACGTGTTTTGCACATATATATATATATATATATAGACGGGGACATTAGATTTCATGATTCTTTTGTTAGTTTTTATCTATTTTTGCGAGAGAGTTGTATATTTATGATAACACATTTGCTGGGCTACCGGCAGCCTGGCGGCTTGCGAGACGACTATTGGTCGACCAGTGCCCATGTTCATCCATTGTGTTATGTCCGTTTCTTTACACCCGATTACCAGAAGAACACATCGAGCTTAATTTTGTGTGTCTGTTTGTGTATGGCATACGTACTTGTAAATTAAAGAAAGAATTGCATTCATTTGCGAATTGCAATCATGAAGGAAATACACTGGGATTGAAAACTATTAGTTTGTCGGTATAGGAAAGATTTAATTAGTGATTTTGACACGACAGAAATCAACATGTGCGCTTTAGTTATTTGAATCAACAAATCTTTGGATGTCATTCTCTTCCATGTCCTAATCCCAAATTTTGTCTCATAATAATGGATGGTGTAAATAGGAAGAAGAATATGGAGAGGGACAAAAAAACAACAAATCACAATAGTTAGCCTTCTTCTAGAACACTTAGAGTGACTCTTCAACTCTTGGGATACTTTTGTAGGACCGATTCCGTCTTGTATTTCACTAATCCAAATCGTCTATTTTGTAGATATTCATTCAAAACTCATATTTACAAGAAAATCACTTGAATCCGTTAAATTATTAAAATTTAAGTACTTTCTTGTGTTTGCAAACCAATAAATATAACGTGCACAATTTGCAACCAAGTTGATTAGTGTTCTTCTAATAACGTGCACAATTTGCAACCAAGTTGATTAGTGTTCTTCTAATACTTTTCTTGTGTTTTATCCCACTGTTTCACACTTAATTGCAGCACTCAATCCCCAAACCTACTCGTAGTAAAAGCATGAGATGAATGCGGCACATTTTATTTAAAGTAAATTAAATGAAAAGGTATAAATTTGGCAAGCAATTTATTCTCTTACTATAAATTTATATCAATACCCAAACCTACTAGCTAGATGAGCTGAAGGTCCTGAACTTTTTTTAAACACTATCCAGCAGCTACTTCTTCTTACTAGCAAATTACACAATATTTTAGTTTTAATGACCCGTACATGTTTCAGGTCAAGGTGTTGCTACTTGCTATATATCTGAATGCAAATATATTCGATCATTTTATGGTTTTGAATAACATATATTCAGCTGTATTGGTGGGTCGGCTGAAAACTATTGTTATTTAATTGGGAGGTTGCCGTTTTTGAAGAACTGTATTGGTTGAAAAACTTTCTTGTAACCGGGATTCCACTGTTTTGCTATTTCGGCCAATTAGACAATATTGACAGGTGAAAAAGTTATTTCGCTTGTCATTACGCTATTCGCAGGAATAACGAAAAGTGTTATTTCCATTGCATGAAAGTCTCTCTCATATATTGGGGAGGTAATACCAAATTAAACCCTGTAACGTGACAAGTGAAAGGAGAGCCATACGATTAACAAAGCAGTCCCCAGGCTGAAAGGCAAAGTATACATCAGTGATGGGTGCCCCAAGTTTTCAGCCTCACGAAAGTTATGTGTCAAGCAAGCGCAATTAATTAGTAGTTGATAATAAAGGTACCAGCAACAGAAAAGAGCAAGCCATATAAATGAAGTAGACGACGAGCCAGCAGAGGCTGCCTGCCAGAGACCATACTAAACTCTTCTTGGCCAATGGCCAAGGCCTGTTGTTTTGATCTCAATGTGTGGCTCCCAGTTATTTTGAAAGAGACTTGCAGAAAATTTAACTCCCCAACACCCAATATTAATGATTCAATGCACTAGTATATATATATGCCAATTATATTATAATATATATGGCAATGCAATTAATTCTACCCATAACACTATATCACAGCACAAGCAATTAGCAAACACGAACTTTTTCAAGTTGACTAGAGTCGATGTGCTCTTTATTTTACACCTGAGTTCGAAACACCTATTATGACATTATATATAATAACTAGAGCCAACGAAAAATGGCTAAATTGATGAGCTGATGAATTTGGTTTGTGTGATTTTGGGAAGAAAGAAGATACATATGCTTGATTGAGTGTGGTGTTGGGTGAACCAATTAACCCCTATATATGTCTTCTTCTGGTTTTGGTTCTTTCCGGGAATAAGCTATCACTATGTGTCGATGAGATGTTCGTTTTGGTGTTTTGTGGGTTTTTGTTGTTACATGCATATATGCTTGTTTGCTTTTTTGACTTTAAACTCTAAATCATGTATGAACAATGAGAGACATATCACTCCAAGAAACTACAAAATCATACGCAAAATAAAATTCTAAAATCAGTTACAATCACTTTTGGAGATATTTGTCCAACAAAAAAAATCACTATTGGAAGAGATAAGCTCTAAAAGAATTGATAACAGGTACAAAGAGGTTGATCTAAAAGTGAAACATATTATTTATTAGTTGTCGCGAGTAATACTTACGTATATAATATGTAACAGTTGTACAATAATATGCATGAAACCAAATTAACATGGTCCTTCAAAATCAACGTAATTCGAATTTAAGAAATAATATTTGGAAATAATAAAAAAGGATTAAAATTGCCACAAGAATTTCACAGTTTCACAGAGAAAGACCAGTCAACAACAAGAACCACCTCGCTCCCGCGCCAAACAGCTAGCTAGACAGAGCTTCTGCTATGCATGGAATATCTACCTCTTTACTCTCTGTTTTTTTTTTCTTATTTTTTTACGTTTATTTTTCTTTCTGGGTTTACCTCCTCTTGTTCTTGCTACCGAGCAACAAGGAAAAGTAAAACAAAATCCTGAACAAGAAACCCCAAGCCACAGTCACGTAAAGGCAATTCCACTTACTCAAATCCGTCACCCCTTGCTGCTTCAAAATATCCGTCCCCGTCGTCAGGCACGTCGAGCTTGTGATCCTCGTCCCCAAAGTCTGGCTCATGCTCTCCAGCAGCTTCAACTTCATTGCCGACGGGACTGACGCGAGCGGTGTGTTGTCGAAAATCTGGACTCCCCTCACGAAGCACTTGGTGGCGTCCTGAAACTCGTTCTGCAACACGCCCTCGTACGGGTACTTCACCAGCGACATGTAGTGGAACCAAATCCAGTAGGCCGGAATTCGGTCCCGCGTGATGAAGAAGCCGCTGAAGAGCAGAAAGTAGGCCAAGATTGCCACGACGATCGTGTAGCCGAGCATCACGTGCGGGACCACGCCGGAGAGGAAAGTGACGAAAGAGCTCCCGGCCCAAAACGACGCGAAGATTATCAGGAAGTAGAACAAGAAGCCGGAGAGCCCGCCGTCCAGCCCCACAGCCCAAAACGTCAGCGCTGAGAATGCAATTGACAGAAACACCAGCGACGGCAGCGCCACTAGGGAGTGGGAGAGGACGTAGGAGGATCGCCGGTACGCGTTGTAGGCAGTTTCGCGCATGAAGATGTAGCGTTCTTGGAGGAAAACGGGAAGGGCGTCGGCGCAGGTGTAGAAGGTGGTGGACATGGCGAAGGCGATGAAGCCGAGCCGCTCCTGGACGCCTTTGGGGGAATTGTCGAGGTTCCAGAATATGGTGGCTAAGATGAAGCCGGTGACCATCACGGCGCCGAGCCTGATGCCAAAAAGCTCCGGCATTCTTCTGGCGTTTTTCATCGAACGCTTAGAGAGCACCGCCATTTCGATCCAGAACGGGTTCGCGAATGTGGGGACCATCGAGTTCGGGCTCGGGTCGTTGTTGGTGGCTCCGGATACCAGCTTCCCTCTGGAAATGCTCGCGCTGATCGCTTCCTGGAGCGAGACGGAGTGTCGTGGCTCGCAGGCGATTTGGCACGACGTGTTGTTGTCGGAGTGTTTCATGCTTTGCCAGGTTCTATTGAACTCCACTAGGCTTTTAGTGCCGCCGGGTGAGCCTTCGAGTTCCCGGATCAAATCGAGCGCGAACTCGGTCCGGTTCTCGGATTCGGGTATCGGGTGCCCGAACTCGGCGAAGTACGAAGGCAAGGTCGTAGGTGACCCACTGTAAACGGTTTGGCCCCGAGACAGGAAGAGCAACCGGTCCAGGAGCCCCAGGATCCGATAACTCGGCTGGTGTACGGACATCACGACAATGCTTCCGCTCTGAGCAATTCTCTGGAGGACCTTCACCACCATGAAGGCGCTGGTGGAGTCGAGGCCTGAAGTCGGCTCGTCGAGGAAGAGAACGATCGGATCGTGGATGATGTCGATTCCGATTGAGACACGGCGTCGTTCTCCGCCGGAGACTCCGCGGTGTCCTTCGTCGCCTATGATCGTCTTCGCGGCGTTCCGGAGGCCGAGCTGGTCGATGAGAGCCTGGACGCGGGCTTTCTTCTTGGATTTGGAGAGCGTGCGAGGGAGGCGGAACTCGGCGGCGAACATGAGCGTCTCTTCGACTGTGAGCATCGGGAAGAGGAGATCGTCTTGCATGACATAAGCAGAAATGACCTTCAGAAGCCGCGATTCCAAGACCTCGCCGTTTAAGCTCACGGTTCCTTTCAAGCTTCCCTTCGCGATCCGATTCGCCAGAGCGTCGATAAGCGTCGACTTGCCCGACCCGCTCGCGCCGAGAACCGCGAGTATCTCGCCTTCCCGAGCTTCTCCAGAGATGTCGTTGAGCAGCGTCTTCGTTCTCGTGAACAGGCTCTCTCCGCCGACCGGCTCCGACTCCGTGGCTGCTCCGAGACGGCTTCTCCCGCCGGAGAACATCCCCGATAAGCTGAACTTCCGGCGAACCTTGACGCTGTATGTCAAATTAGTGAACGAGAGCACGAACGGCAAGGAGCGAGGCTCGATGCTGTCGTCGGAGAGGTCGAGGGCGTGGTGCGCCGGAGTCTCACCTCCATCACCAGTAGCTTCCTTGCGGACGTCACCGACGTGCTTGAGGAGCTGGCCGAGTGAGGGAGAAGCGCCGTGGGAGGCGCGTGATAAATCATCAAGCTCCATTGTAGTGAAGAACGGCGATATTTGATTGTCTGCTACACGAGACGACATTCGTATAGCTTCCTCTCCAAGCCTCCAGATATTTATAGCGCTGGAGGTGCAGAGAGAAAAATAGGGAGAGTGGGGTTAACTAACGGCGTGTTTGGGATGGGCTTAAATTCTTCGAAAATGCGTTAAGAGATAGACGAGGCCTTTGCTTTTGCTTAGCGCAGTGGTACGGCCTCTCAGGTCTCTCTCTCTCTCTCTCTCTCTCTCTCTCTCTCTCTCTCTCTCTCAGTGTGTGTGACGCGAAGGAGGTGCTTGTTTGGCTGTTGCTTTATGGTTTTATGGCTGATAGTTTTTCAATATATAGAAATATAACCAACCATAATGGGTGAGGCGTGTGTGGGGTTTCAACTTACTTTACTGTTATTTTTTTTGGTATAATTTTATGTCTACTAATTTTTTTTCTTCTACTGTTTTAAAGGGGGAGGTGAGAGAGAGGTGACCTACAACGCCTAATCCCATCTCCATACGACTTCTCTTCTCATGAACAACAGCCGGGTGGACACGTGGGAGATCAAGGCTGGTGACACGTGGTTTAATGTGTTTTCTGTTAGTAATTTTTCAGGGTTTTATTAATCTTGTTTGACAGTTTTTTGGGGTCCATGAAAATTAGGTTGGGTGTTGATCAAAATGTGCGTAAGCAAGTAAGCTGCATGTTGATGGTGATGCCTTTCGTCCAAAATTTATAATTTGAGGTGTCTTGAGGGCTACTGCCATTTTTTAGCTGCCCACTTTATGTTTAGTAGGTTAAGCTATCCAGTCAGATAAACTTCCCCATTAAGCCAGTTACAATTTATGAGGTGTGGTTGGGCTGGAAGGTTACTGTTTCAGCCAACTTCTTCTGTATAAACCAGTACAATTGTGGGGGCACATGTGTAACAATGGTACAACTCAATTACCAATTTTCATCTTCCTTCTCTTTAAATCAATTTACTTTTCCATCATTTTGGGGGTTAATTAATCATGATTTAAAGAAGCGGTTAAGAGCAGTTACCCCTACACCATCCGAGATCCTAAATTCAATTTTCCCCTCTCCCAATATCGATTGTATGGTGCTAACTTTTAACTTTAGATTTCTTTCTAGAGGCATTTGTTTTGGATTGATTCAAAACCCTTTAAAGGGAGAGTTTCTTAAGTCCAAAGAGATGCGCACACACTTTGCATTATGGTTATGTAGTGACTAATGCATGATACATATGACTCCAAAATAAAAATCCAAGTCCACCAAATTATGGAATAGTATACAACACACTTTAGCCGATTTTCTCAAGGATCTTACCTAAAAGTGTAAACTTGGGAAAGCAATGATGAAATGAACGAACCATATAAAGCAAATTGCATCACTTCACCGTTTTTAAAGGAGACAAGAAAATTGAAAAAAGGAAGGACTGAAAACCGAAATGGGTAAGCTTGACAAAGCATGGTCTATACCTTCTGAAATAGGGAAGTAAGAGAACAGGAGGAAGATTAGAACTAAGAAGTTGGTAGTTAAATATAGATAGGCTACCCTACCCCATCCCTCACCGAACTAGAAGCTAACTCAAACCAATAAAGGAGAAGAAGGGCTTAGCTTAGACTAGGCTCCGAAGTCAAAGCAGAAAATGGGCGCGATCTGCTATCTATCGGCATGTGAAGGAGCATGGAGGGAGGCAAATATGAATATCTGCATCAACCGTTTTGGTCAAATTTCCTTTTCTACGAATATTTTCATTCAAAAGCTTGCGGCTTTCTTGTAGGAGCTGAGCTGCATGGCACGCTGAAGTTATGCCTCCTTCGGCGGAGGGAACACTCGCAGAAATCAAAATCCAGTTGGGAGATATGGCACACTTTCAAGAACTCTAAAGTTTGCTAAGGCATGCTGGTCCACAAATGAAATGGACAGCACAACAGAATGAGACATAAGTTATCTTGATCTATATAAAAACTTGGAAACTAAGTCTTTTTGCTTTTGGTTGTTGTGGTATACAACAATCATGCACGCTAGCTTTATTGCAATGGAGTCCAAGAATCATGTTTTCTGCTGCAAAACATATATAGATAACCCTCTTGGGAGTTACTATATTCTAGTACAAACAGATCAGAGTCCAGCCTTAATTCGGCACGAAATCGGTTCACCATGTTCTATGTTACTCATACCAAGAGGCGAAGAGAAATTTGTTGTTTCTAAAGTAACTCCACACATTGAAAAACAATACTTGCAGCAACAACAGAGAAAGTAAAGGCATTATAAACTTACCCACTTTCAAGTTTCAACATAATTACAGCATCTGGAAATGCAAAGTGTTCTCATTGATGCAACTTAATTTGTGCCACACGCATGGATAGGTGGTTCACTTTATATGAGCAAATACGCTGTCATAAATGATCCCATACAGTTAACAAATCGCACAAAGCAAATTTTTGAACTAATACTAGTTTACCAAAATGTTGAGGCAAACCGGCCACGATGATTTAAGATATCCACGGAAGCAGTCTCCAATTACTACTCATCATCTGCAAAATTGACTGCAAGATCCCAATAATGAGCAACGCCAGCATCAGCAAAAATCTTCCGGGCAGCAGCTTCAGTCATGCACTCATGAACAGAAAATCTATTGAAGCACGGTCTGGCAACACTTCCTTGCCATACTAACACACACTTGTTAGCAGGCTTATCATTGTTTACATCGTCATCTTCTTCTTCTTCATCTTTTACAGCTTCAGCCCAGTTTATGCGCCTAAGCATAACCTTAGCATACCTCTTAATAGATTTGCTGCCACCTTCAACAACCACTACATTCATACCATCTGAGATCACAGCTGATCCAGTCAGCCGGTTCTCTCGTGCATTAACATCAATCTTGAAGCGGGCCTTTGGATGTGACAGTTCATTGATCCTGTAAACTGAGACTATGGTCTCCACATTATTTGGGTCATCAAAAAGCTTCCTTTCTTTCTTCTCACGGCGCTCGGCAGGAGTGAGCTTTCGTGCAATATTCCTGTCTATATGAGCTTGTTCACGCTCAGCAGCTGCACTCCGAATCTCCTTTTCAAGCCTGGTTGGATCTTGGGTTGCTTCAGAGCCAAGAACTTTCATCAAATTACTCATTTTCACTTTTGGCTTTGGGGGTTCGATCAGGCCTTGTCTAATCATCTCCTGCCTATCTTTCTCTCTGGCCAGGCGTTTCTGTGTACGGAGTTTTTTCTGCTCCTTCTTGGTCAGCTTCAGTGGTTGAGGCGGTGGAGGGGCTGGCTCAGTGGGGGGCTCGATAGGCTGAGGATGTTCAACATAGATGGTGATTTTCTCCGTCTTTAATTTATTTTCCACTACTGCGCCATCAATGACTTCATTATAAGTACCAGAGTGCAATAGGGGCACATCCCTGACAAATTTAGCAAAGCACAATTAGCAAATATCTTTAACATAAAATAAAAGTTCTGAGAGGACCAAACAACATGCAAATCAAATCTGCAATTGAAAAATGGCAAACAAAACAACGAAAACAATACTTCAGGCATCTTAGTTAAAGATATCATTCAAAAATGGATGGAAATTACGATTTGGGTTGACCCCTTTTGTTTCATCTACAATCACAGATCATGGCATGTTTTCAACATTGGAACAGAAGGGGAGCATAGAGAAGGGAAACAACAAGATAATCAGTTATCATATTCAATGAACTTTTAAGGTCATCTATTCCTTGTGGTCACCACGATCCAAGCGGGAAAAAAAGAAGAACCACTTAGCAAATCACTGCAATGCAAAAAGTAGATAGCAGCTTACCACCACTCAATTTCAGGAATTGGATCCTTTGGTTTTTCTTTGGTGATAACTCTCTCTGATACCTCTATCAAATTTGGATTAATATCTGGTGCTGCCTTTGCCTTTGCCAACTGTGCCTGCTTCGCCTTTTGCTCTTTGGCTTGTGCTTCTCCAAATTTACTCTGTACAGAGGAAATGGAGAAAATTTAACAAAAAAGACAGGTACATAACTCACTGAAATGATCAAAACAGAATAAAGAGACGCCAATAAATACCTTCAACTTTATATGCTCAGCATCTCTTGACCATTTTCCTTCCTCTACAAACTGGAAATTCATCCTCTTTGGCCTCAAAATCTTGGTTTTATTAATACCCATCATTGGATCAAAAAAGGGATTTGATTCAGGATCCACATCCAATTCAGGTTTAAGAATTTGGAATGCATCTTTCTTCTGTTTGTTAATATTGACCTGAAAAAATTAGAACCATTAGATTAAAGTTCAAACAAAGAAAATCCATGTAACAAGAGGAATTGTCTGAAGGGTAATAGCTACTAAACCTTTAGAGTGCTGAGGTTGTTTGGTTTAGTCGCATTCACTAAATTTCCAAGTTCATCTATTTCCCTTCCAAGGGCATCAAGACGAAGAACAGGGGCCTTAGTAGGCTTCTGAGGGGCAGCAACATCAGTTGCCACCTGTCCTGGAAACAAGTTTATAAGAGGAGCAAACTGGGGGTCCTGGCGGAAACCCATACTGGCAGCAAGCTCCTGTGCTTTTTTAACAGCTTCAAGGTTGGGAACGGCTGTAAGGCCAGCTTCTGCAATCACGCCACTTGTAGACGAAGCTGCTGGTGCAATGGGTAGTTTTGATGAATCAAATCTTACCCCTGGAGCAGCTGTACCACCAGTTGTTGATGGGGCCGGTGCATGCAGTATTCCAGCAGTGGCAGATGGTGGTTTCAGCTCCTTTGATCCCAAGTTCTGGCTAGCATCTTTTCTTGCATTGGCACCCTTGTTCAACTGCATGATGAGAATAGTCATGGTAAATGTATATAATAACTGTAATTAAGAAACAATATTATGCATGCAAATTTTGTCAAACACAAAGAGGTGAGATGCAATAACAAATTTATGTGATTATAATACCTGGGGAATCTTCTTCAGCTTCTCAGTCAATTCCTTCTGCTTTTGTAAAGCTTTCTTAATTTTTTCTACATCATCAAGAGACAGATTCCCACTTCTCCCAGCAGTTGAAGATGTTCCATCTGTACTAGATTTTCCATGAACCTCATGAGATCTGGTAATACTAACTCCCTTATTTTCATTTGTGGTATAAATCGAAGATACCTTGGTAGGAAGGGGATGACTAGGTGCGAAAGAGGTCTCAGGCACAATCCTTGATGCGTTAGTAGGTTCCAGAGCAGCACCCTGTAAGTGTTGAAAATTAAACAAGGTCACTATGCATACCGAAAAAGAACTTGATTGTGGTGGAGGGGAACGCAAAAATGAAGAATCAGAAAGACATGAAAAGGAATAAATTTCACACAGATGCCCTCACTCCTCAGCTAATGGAGACATGGCCTACAAGGATACAAAGCATGTAGGAAAGAGAGCTATTTTCTAACAGTAACAGCCTAACAATAATTTATGACATGGAGATACAATATAAGACAAAACAGAGGCTTGCAGAAAGTGTAACAAGACACCTTACATTTTTAAGGAAGAAATACCTCATTTCAAAATCTGTAGCTTCCAATCAAATCAATCATTAGTATACAACACTTCAAATCTCATGAGTAAAATAGCAAGTAATTCAACCAAGAAGATATCAATTCCATACTATAGATGCCTACAGTAATACTGTAATGCTATCAGAAGTCAGAACCTAAAAATCAATTCCATATCTAACACTATAACTAACAATCACATCGTGCAAAGAGATCAGAAGTCGGAACCTAAGAAATCTATTCCATATCTCAAACTATGATATTAATCAGATAGAGAAATTTAAAGTGGTATATCGTTAAACTAAATTGAATTTCAGATACTTCACTACAGTTTCATGAACCATTAAGAGGCTAACCTAAAGTATCACTTAAATGTGGAATATTTTTACAGTTGTTCAAAGCCTATCAGCTAAAAATTTCAGCATCAAAGAAGCAGAATTATCAAATGCAATTCAGAGCAGAACAAAAGAAAGCTAACATAAAACTTACATTACCCATCCAACCACTCCCATTTGGGGTGGTGGTGTCGCCCTGAAAATTACCAAGCTGGTAATCACCCACTTCCTCTTTCTTAACCTCACTTGCATTCACATTCAATTCATTGCTGCGTTCAACGGCTCCGCCATAATCACCATCCTCTTCTTCCTTCACTCGACGGTCTTCAAACCTCCTACTCTGTCTCTGACCTCCATTCAATTCCTTCCCATCTTCCTCAAATCGCTTCCTATCTTTCCTCTCCTCCTCCGAAACCCTAGCCCTCTTCTTATCGTCAAAATCAACAACATCCCCATCTCTACCCTCACTCCTCTCCCTCTCTTTCCTCTTACGTCTATATTCCTCTCTCTCTTCCGACCTCTCGCGCTTCGTTTCGCGATGCCTGGACCTCTCTCGGCTCCCCTCTCTCTCGCCCCTCGGGTCGTAGGACCGCTCCCGTTGGTCACGTGCTATATCGCGGTCGTCGCTCGGCTCGCGTGACCTTTCGCGACGAGATTTGTGGTCTCGGGGCTCGTGAGAGCGCTCGCGCTTGGAATCGCGGTCCGATCGATGGTGGTGGCGATGGTTATCGGAGTCCTTTGATGATCGCTTTTCATCGGCGTCACGGCTGCGATGCTTGTGGTGGTCTCTGTCTCGATCTTCGCGGTGGCGTTTGCTCGATCTCTCTTTCTCCATAGCTAGGGTTTCCAAGGTTCTCACTCTTCCTTTGCTCTGTCTCCCTCCAGATGGGGGGTTCAGGAGGATAAATTGGGGGGCACAATGCAACGGCTACGATTTATATGGTTTTTCTCGGCGGAAAAAAGAAAAAGAAAAAAAAGAAGATGTGGATATTTAGTTAAAATATTTATTTCTTTTATAAAAAAAATGAGATTTTTTTTGTCTATGAAACATATCAAGCGGTTGAATATTTTATATTAAATTATAAAAGGGTTTTATAATAATCAAGCCAATTTGACAAGTTATAATTTATTTTTATTTTACTTGTTACGTTTATTTGAATTATATATATTGGGTTTTCCAACAAAAAAATGAATTATATATATATTGGGAGAGAAATATTTACAAATTTTTTAAAAATAATTTTAAACTAAATTTAAGTTTCGGGAGTTTGAGATAAGAAATTGACAATTCCTTTGTTTTGCAACTTAAGCACGAAATTTATTAAATGGAACTCGGACAAATTTGTGAAAATTAGGGTATCAAATTTCCGAGTTTAATTTCCACAAAAATAGGCGTCATTTCACAATTTCCTAGTGCAATTTACAAAATTCGACATATATAAATCTCAAACATTGAAATCTTCAATTGCTACAAATAAAAATGATGGAAATACAAATTCCGTCATTTTATAATTTTATGTAATTTTCAATTCCTTCATCCAAACGGAAGGTAATGGGAATCCGGATTCCAACTACTCCTCAATTCAATTCCTTATAAGCCGATTACAAATTAGTAAGCATGACATTAGGGTGAATAAATAGAAAAGTTTTGTACAATTTCCCCTAACAAGCTTTGTCACATCTTAACCAGTTGGGCTCTCATACATGCATACCGTGACACCCCAACCAAGTTGTCATATGTATGCACCAAAACCCATATCATGAAGTTTGTTCGAGGGATTCAGACCAAAAAAGAAAAAAGAAAAAAGAGAGAGAAGTTTGTTTGCGAGAAAAGCTTGTGATCCAGTGAAATCATCCATGTCAACAAAAGCCCAAGATCAAAAGATACATTTCAAAACCCGCAACCATAAGGTGGTATTGTTCACCTGTTATTCTCATGATTTAGCAATTTACAAACATATAAATTGTGCATGTTTACAGACTGAAGTTGAAAACGGACTTGAATCTCATATGATCTGTTACATTACTCAAAAATCTTCGACACTTGCAGGCACAATGTTACATAAAAAAAAGACCAAAAACGTAGTTTCTTTAGATTCGGAGCAATCTACCTCATTTCCTCCTTCACCATCTGGAAAAAGACCTTGCTCATTGAGACACCAGCAAGGTCCCCTGCACTTCCCATGCTAAATTCTGCATTAGATACACTGCTCTCCAGGTGGTTGGCGTGATCAGCTTGCATAGATGGCCTGCGATTGTGATCTGATCGTCCATCGTTTCCTTCGAGCTGAAGCACATATTCTAAGTTCCACAACACATCTCCCACCGTAGGTCGATCAACGCTGTGTTGTGCCAAGCATTTTGCAGCTATCTCTCCAAACTTCTTCAATGAATCCGGCTTTACTTGACCTGCAAGAAGGGGGTCTACAATTTCCTCCAATCTCCCATCTTTCTGCCACTTCAGTGCCCATTCAACTAAGTTCACCTTTTCCCTTGGGAGAGATGGATCAATAACAGGTCTTCCACAAAGGACTTCATACATCACCACCCCAAATGAGTACACATCTGACTTCTCCGTCAGCCGTTGCCTTGTTAAGTACTCTGGATCAAGATACCCAAAGCTGCCTTTGACCGCGGTGCTGACATGCGTTTGATCAATCTCAGGACCAGTTTTTGACAGCCCAAAATCAGCAACCTTGGCCATAAAATTCTCATCCAGTAGAATATTGGCAGACTTAACATCCCTGTGAATAATTGCCTTTGTAGAGCCAGTGTGAAGATAGTGAAGTCCCTTGGCAGCTCCAACACATATTCCAAGCCTTTGCCTCCAACTTAAGCTTGGAAAATCTGAGCCATACAGATAGTTCTTCAGGCTCCCATTTTCCATGTACTCATAAATAACGATCATCTCATTTTTCTCATCACAGTATCCAATTAATGCTACCAAATGGCGGTGGCGGAACTGAGACAACATTTCAATTTCTGTCCGAAATTCTGCACGACCCTGCCTTGAATGAGAAGCTCCTCTCTTAACTGCCACTTTTGTGTTGTCCCTTAAAACTCCTTTGTAAACTTTCCCAAAACCACCAGCCCCAACAATTAGGTTCTCACTGAAATTATCAGTAGCCTCTTGAATTGCCACGAAAGGAAAGCGATACCCAATTTTTGAGACAGAAAACATCGCTGTGCTATCAGTGTCTTTACTTTCCATTCCATTCACCATAACATCATCTGTCCTTGAATGGATGGCATGTGTTAGTCTTCTTCTGCACAGCAGGAAGAAAACTGCAGCCAGCACAATAGCAATGAATAGTCCAACAGCCAAACCCACTATAACACCAACTTTCATCTTAGAGCTTTTATTCAAAGCAAAGTCCAAGCTGCTCCTAGAATTGCTTATTTTCATGATCTCCAGCCCATTGAGAAAGACAACTGAGTCAGGTGCGTCTGGATTATTAGGGCCAACACTTACGGTTAGCTTCTTGCTATCACTTACCCTCATAATGGCATCCATAAAATATGGGGTGCCTAAGATATTTTTGGTCAGATTTCTAAGATCAAGACTATTAGAAACAAACAGAGAATTGATAAAAACTCTGAGGATGGGAGTTGGAGCAGATTCACTGACTATGTCAGGTGGAGCAGATTCACTGACTATGTCACAGAAGTGAAACCGAACCAGATACTCAAAACCAGGATCAACTTCAAAATGCCATGTCAGATTGGCATTCAGACTAAGATCTCTCGACGAGTTCAACTTAGTCGCGGTGCCATAGACCGAAGGAGGGGCGATATCCTCCGTTGGCCAGGTCGTGTACTTGACAGCTTCCTTTTTTGAAACAAATGTAGGAAAACCATTGTGCGTCAAATAAGGATCATCAGAAACCCAAAGTCTCCACAAGGTATCATTTTGGGGAGACACTCTTTCATTACCCATATTCACCCTCTCAACTGTCTCTAATGCTCGCTTCCTCAAATTTTGGTGATTTTCCTTTGAACCAATGGTTATGGCATCCTCTGGAATGAGCTCGTCCGGGAGCGAAACAACTTCTAAGGCATTTATAAAAGCAAATGAATTGGTGGCAGGAGTAAAGGTGAGAACTAGACTGTCCGAAGTTATGTTCAAAGAGTATTCTCTCATGCGGTAACCGCTCTCTATTTTAAACTCCTTGAGAAGGGTGAAAGTTTGAGCAGAAACAGAGAACTTTGCTGTGCTCAAATTGTAACCCTCATGAACAAAAGGAGAGAAATAGAGGCGAACCCAATGACGCCCTTGTTTTCTTATTGGAAATGTGTAAACGGAGGTTCCACTAAATATTCTTGCACTTCGGTACAGAACTGAATCTAAGGAGGAAGATATGGAACTTGAATTGCCAGAGATTTTTTGTGGGGTTGAGAGGATACTGGAATCAGACTCATCAGATACAAATACACGATCACCAACTTTTACATTGGTTTTTGATCCACAGATTATCAGATGCTTATCCACTGGATTAAATCCCAATGAACCACATATCAGATACAAAATTGAAGAAACCCCTATAAGCAATCTAATAGTCCCACCAGCCATCATAACCAGGATTGAAGATAAGAGAGATGTGATCTTGAAGCAAAGCTGAGGCTTATAAACAAGACTCAAATGGGCAAAGCTTAGATCACAAATTAGAAAGTTGCAACTTGTAATTGATAGTGGGTGATCATGAAAAGCAAGTTGCTACATGCAAGCAAAACTCAGATTACAAAAGGAAACAGCTTTCAGAAGGGACAAGGCTCAGATTATAATATGGAATTGCACAAAATCAATGTCCCATCTCTTTCCTCACAACGCCAATACAAGAAGAACCCAACAAAGATAACCAATAAATTAAGCAAATAACCAAAAGGGTCAGCTCGAAATCACCTGAACACATCAATATTGGAGAAGCACATGAAGGTTCTTGAATCTGATTAAAAACCCAAGTGTGAAAATCAACTACGAAATGCTCAGTGTCTCACTGACATGAGTTCCTCAACTTGCTGGACCAAATAAATGAGAACATGAACGCAATATGGATAGAAATAAACGTGGCAAGACCACATTGACTGCAACAAACCCAGCCCTTGTATATTATTTTCTCTACGTCTTGTTTGACAAATTCATAGAACTGCTAGCAAAATCACAAATTTGAAGTAGAGAACATAGTGGATTGGAGAGATAAAGAAGTAAATAATGTTTGAACAGACAACATAATGGAGCAAAGCTGATGACAGCTATTATGGGTGGCTCACCTTGTTGGATTGGAATATACGTTAGGCCCCACGAGAGAGAGAGAGATGAGATGAGGGTTCGTGTGATGGTTCTGAGGGGGAATATTTAGTGCCGGGTTTGTTCAAAAAAGAACATTGATACAGTCATAGACGTTGTCAGCTGTGTGCTTAATTACGCGTTTTCCACAACCACTTTATTAGTGTGGGGGGGGGGGGGGGGGGGGGGGGTACGATACAAGATTTTGGTGGGATTCTGAGTTCGGTGCCCGGTTTTACGATATTCATTTACGTATACGTACACACAGTTGTTCTGAGAATAACTCTTTATTTTTCAATCTCTCATAATCTCAAAAAACAAATTCAATGAGGTATGTCTCTAGAACCCCAAAGGACAAAATCTCAAACTTTTACATGGACCCCTCCCTCTACTAAACTCTAACCAACGTCAATAAAAACCTAGCTCCATAACCTACGCCATTGACCAAGTTTTGGCAAGTTGTAGGTGTATCAAGTTTTGTACCTTGGCTATTACTTTGGTAAACAATGACATGTATATGTGAAGTAGCTTCGTTAATTGCCACGTATTGATCCGACGGTGATTCTTAGTCATCAATTAATAAAATATTCATTATAAAATTCATATTAATTAACGACTGATATTTGTTTACACATATGTGAATGATTATTATAAACATCTACTTTCGTTAAGCAGGAAAAGACAAATTGCATCCTTATTTTGACTCCACTGTGCATATAGAAGACAATGACAACTCTTTTAATTACCAAAGTAATACAATGACAATTTTATTACGTCAAAACCAAAAAGGAAAAATAAAGATATGGTCCCTTGTGGACATTAATTCAACATTGTCAGGCTATGAATAGAAGAAGCAAGCAAATACAATAAATGGAATTAATGTATGCATAAAAGAAGTGTCCTTGTGTGCCATGAGAGGGAGTGGAAGAGGGAGGAGAAGAACTCTTATCACCCTTGTTGGCCTCTATTCTTGTGAACACTTCCATGGCACTGATTATAGGAGGCAGGGTTGACCCATTAGCTGAGGCCAATGTCACATTGATCGTAGGTCCCACAACTGTCACAGGGTATACGGTGATCACCTTACATTTGTTGTACTCAGATGTCACCGTAGACTTCATCTGGCCGTTGATGTAGATCTGAATTATCCTGCTGTCGTTTGGTTTGGGGAGGGTTACCGTTTCGGTGAAATAGAGCACAAGGTAGGCTAATTGTGGGGTCGTCTGTGGGAGATCAATGGACAAGGTGATTGGATCAGCAAGGTTCATTGATTCAATGGAGTCGGTCAACACAGAAATGGGAGGGTCGTTTTCTGGAAAAGATAAGGGATCTGGTAAGGTAGTGACTTCGGTGCAGTTTGGTGGGATTGTTCCACCTGTCCATACTCGGTTGTATTCCTCACCCAATATCCCTGGGAACCTACATTCAGCAATTTTTGTACATTCTCGATCAAAATCTAACATATCTTGCAATAAAAAATGGCAACAAAAAAATGTCGGGTCCTAATAATGTTTTTTTGTTTAAGCGAATATGATACCATAATCCAATAAAATAGACAACGTGTGAGTGATTATTAGTCGTTGGTGTATTAATTGTAACATCTATTCACGTAAGGATGGACGACTGTACATATGTTAAATAGTGATCGAATAATTAGAGAAATGTACCTTACTTCTCCACCACCATAGTTAATCCTAGATACTAGGTTATAAGCATAGTTGGTCTCCATCTCAGGGTACAATGTAACCGAAATTGGAACAGCTTCTATTGAAGATATAAAGGGAACCACTCCACTCTCATCCTGCACAATACACACATTAAGAGATCCTGCCCCTTGATTCACATACATGGCTTCATGGTATATTGGCCCTTCCACCACCGTTGATGTGTTGACCGTTGACCAATTTCTACCGTTAATATGAATATCAAACGAAGGAGGCTTCGAAAGACCATCGTAGTTGCCGTAGTAGAAGCCTGCCCTGACCAAGACCCGTTGGGTTTCCTCACTGAAAGGTAAAGCATAGCAGTTTTGTTGTGCCTTGTTAGGGAAGGATCGGAGGGTGTTCATCTCTTCAAGTTTTTGCTTTTGTGGAACTTGCTTGTTGATGCCTGCTTGCGTGTAGTCATTGTCTGTGACCCATCGGAGCGAGTTTTTATCCACACGTAGAGCATTGTTACCGCAGTCAATGTTCAACCATTCTATTGTGACTGAAAAAAAGGTGGAAAGTCATAAGAAAAAGATCAAGAATTTAACAACATAACATATCGAATATCAAACAGATTATACGTTACTTACTTTGAGAAGAAGCGGTGAACAAATGAAATACCAGGAGAAGCACTGGTACCCAGAAATTTTTATCCATAGAGATCGTATTGGGTTTGAAAATTGAGATTGAATTTCGGAGAGAAGAAACTGAGGGGTGATTTGTTCGTGAGGTTAGATTTAATTTGATTAATGTAGCAATGGTACAACTTCTTGAAGTTATCTCCCATTTCGTTAAGAAACACCGAAGCCATCATTGTAAACTTCAGCCATTTTAAAATTAAGCACGACAAAACAACACTGTTACTTCTCATACATAATGACCAATTTCTTAAAAGTTAAACAAGACAGAGCACTTTCGTAGCTTCATAGATTATATGTAGATAAATCACAAAATACAGAAGAACATCACTCAGAAACTTTTATTTCTCTTCTCTCAGTTTCCATCCAACATTAACCATTTCTCTTGTACACCTGGGTTTCCAATTTCCCATTTCCTGCCTCATTTTGACAACTCTACTTCAACAATTCAGATAACCTCGCAGCTACACTCTGCCTTGCTCCAGGAGAAACGCCGTGCTTTCCTATGATCGACTCTAGAACTGCCTCCGAAAGCAGTTTATTTTCGATCACCACGTTCCCAGCTTCTGGTACGGATGCATCTTTGGAGAAGCTTATCTGTAGCAATGAAAGTGATCAAACAAAGATGTCAAAACTCAGATGCAAAATACAAACTCAACCCTTCAAAAAAAAAAAAAACACACTAAAGTCTAGTAGTAGTAACCGTTAATGATCCATTGGGAGATTGTGTGAAAAGGATAGAGGCGCCAGGTGGGAAGTTTTGATCCTTGAAGACCTCAAGGAACTTCTCAATGGCCTTGGCTTCTGCATCAGTGTAAATTCCGATTGATTTCCAAATCGCAACGCAATTCTCCGAAACCTTCTCTGAGTATTGCTGGCCGGTTAGTGGCAGTATCGTTGTCACCTGTGTGAATTTCTCAAATGGACCTATGAAAGGATAATCAAGATTATAACTTGTACCTCAAGTTTTGTTTTTGTTTTGTTTTTCATAGAGAGTAACACATCATATCCAGAAGACAACATATTAACCCTAACTAATTTTATGAAATTCTGAATGGTTTTAGAAAAGAATAATTATAAAATAAAGGCTAAGACATTATGAAATTCTGACTAGTCAAAGCTTTAAGCACGTGTTTTAAGAAGTCCGTTACCTGTAACGATCTCTCTGAGGAACTCAACGGACTCCGTCAGCTCCTGGGCGGTCTTGCCTTTCCACTTAACGGCAAGCAGAGGCACGGCCTTATCCTCCAAGTACACGCCAATCGCCGTGAACTTCACGAAGTTCCCCTGAATCTCCAGCCCCCTCACCCCTGCGCACATTAGCAAACACACAGGACAGCCAATCAAAACCAAAACCAACAAACAATTAGCTGGACAAATTAAGTACGGAGGACCATTGCCGTGCGCCGGTAGTGCGAAGTTTTACGAACCTGCGCCGCCGAGGAACAGAGTGTTGGCGGAGCCGGGGGGTTTGACTGACGGTGGAAACGACGTCGCCTCGATCTGAAGTCCGGTGAGATTTGGTAGTGCAGCCATATTGGGTAGTCTTTGTTAAGCTTTTGTGTGGCGACGGAGATGGATTTGTTGTACGAAACGGTGCGTTTAAATTGGGAGGGTTGGGGGACCAGTGAAGGATTGGAGGAGTTCTTCAGAGGGGGTTTTTGTAGAGAGTTTGGTGTCGTTAGGACAAGGTTGGGTGGTTAAGTAGAAAGGTCAGGGAGTGTAGATGTGCACGTGGGAAAGCTCAGAGTCTCAAAACGTGGAGGGAAGTTTTACCGGTCATTCAAGAGGGCAAGTCACCACAACTCATACCAACTCTTTGGTGTCCACTTCAAATATAGTTTAGGGTTTGGTTGAGAGTGGTTATGAAATGGTTAAAAACAGTTTCTCTCAATAAAAAACACTTATGTTTGCGTTGGTAGAAAATCTTCATTTGGAAGTGATTATGGATATAGTTATTTTTTATAGAGACTCACTTCTCCATGTAATTATGTTAGGAGAAACACGTATGAAGAGGATGAGGAGGTTTTTTTGTAATTTTGCTTTAGAAATAGTTCTGGGTGTCCTGAGTAAATGTAGAGTTACGGTTGGGCAGGCAGATCGTGTTTGGGCCCTTTACTATTTCTCAGTACTATAAAAGATCTTTTTCTTTTTCAGCCCAATAAAAGAATTGGACTTTGCTTTATAAGTTGATAGCGGTGGCCCGCCGTCTATCAAACTTCCAAAGAATAGGCTAATAAAAATTCAGACAGGTCCATTGCACCTTACCCCTACCTTTCCATAAACCTTTTTAATATCCGATAAAATAAAATATTATTTTATACAAGCAGTATCAAAGGATGAATGTTCGAAAACATATTTCGGATGCAGAGTAATTAGAATAATGCTATTTTTATCACATTCTCATATTATTTTATGTGATAAATGAGGTGGACATCCACATCAATTAAAATTGATTTAATATATATATTTTTTTTAATGATTTATTGACACTTTTTAATTGATGTTGATGTTCACTGCATCTGCCTTATATAAGAATGTGATAAGAATAGTATTACTCGAGTAATTACTCTTTTTTGTTGTTGTCAATACAAAGTAACTACTCTTCAACCACTTAACTTTGCAAATCAAAACAATTAAACTCATTGACTTTGATAAGTTACGTCAATGTAAAAGGCAATTACTCAATTGACTTTGCAAATAAAAAACTCAAATAGAAAATAAGTAATAAACTCCAGAAAAAAAGAAAATAAAAGAAATAATGTGTTAAGCTAGAAGTAGACTGGTAGTTTGTCTGGACTGGTACATTTAAACCAAGGACACCACCCAAATGCATCAAAACGACGGCGCTTAAATCCAGAAACGTGGCAACGTAACGCTTACTGTTTCGTCCTCTCTTCTTCTCTGTGGCAACTGGAAATGGCTCTCCCAAACAATCCCCAATCCTTCCCCCATTTCTCCTAAACCCCAAACCCCAAACTCCCCAAACCCAAACCCTAAGCCTTCATCGATCTCTCTCTCTCTCCAAAAAAAACCAAAACCAGAAACTTTCAGCTTTGTTTTAGAAAATTTCTGAATATTTTTGGGCTGAGAAAAAAAAAGTCAAGAGAAAATGTCGTGGATAAGATCGGCTGTGAGCAAAGCCGTGGAGGCTGGGAACAAGAACAACCTCACTCGGACCGTCAAGAACTATGCCGACTCCGTCGTCCAACACGCCGGCCAAGCCGTAGCTGAAGGCGCCAAACGCTTTCAGGACCGTATGGTAATTTCAAAATTTCCACCAGTTTCCTCATTCAACACCGAAAAAATAAAAAATTACAAGTACATTTTCTCTTCATCTGATTTACAGGGAACTCGTAGTTTTAAAAGTGTTAAGAAGAGTATCCAGAGATTGGAAGAAGCAGCTGTGTCCTGCAGGGGAGCTGAAAGACTTGAGATACTGAGAAGGTGGGTGATTTTGCTCAGAGAGGTCGAGAGACTGAAGCTTTCTCCGGGTTCTGTGGAAGCAAAAGACAACGCAGTCGAGCAACCTACTGCTTCTGAGGACGCCAACGATATTCGAAGAAGAATATCTCTGGTTCAATTTTTACCTCATTTCTTTCAGCTTTTTCGGGTTCATTGTAGTCTAGTTTGCAGTGGAATCTTATGCTTTTTGATAATGTGAATAGGTTTTGTACTATGACTCTGATGTTGGAGGTGAACCCATGACTTTCCGCGAAGTGTTTCTTCAAAGTCAGGCTCTGGAGGGCATAACACTGTCTATGGTATGTCTTTGAGAAATGAAAATATCATTGAAATAAACCATGCCAAATGGGTTTTTATTTTATTTTTCTTTTTTAAACTAATGATGCTTTAGAATTGGCTCACCAAACCAGTGATGTTAAAATGGATGACCTTGATGTTCTACATGAAGAGAATGCTTGTTTCATAAGTTAGGGTGTAGCACTAAATGAAAGCCTCATGGAAAAATGATCAAAGTTGGAGATGATTTTGTTCGCTGCCTGCCTTTGGTTTTTCTTAGACACTGCCACATATGCACTTGGTCTTATGTAATTTGAAATTGCTGATTATGAAAGTTAACCGCAGGTTAACTCTTTTCTATGCTTCAGATTCTTGAAGGTCCGAATGATGAAGAGGTTGCCCTGCTGATGGAGATGTTTAGGTGAGAAGCAAGACTGTACTTGTGTGTAATGCATGCTCGTGGGCTATTAAGTGCCTGTATTCTTTATTCGGGTTAGCCATATTAGGACCTTTTAAAAAAAATCTTAACATTATATGAAACTGCAGGCTCTGTCTTACTGGAGGAAAAGAAGTTCATAATGCAATAGTGAGCAGTATACAAGATCTGGAAAAAGCTTTTTCAAGCTATGAAGATGAAGTACTGGTAAGGACATAAAAAAGTGCTCTTAAAGATCATGTCAACAAATGTGAAGTTCTGGAGAAATTTTGATATATGTTTTCCATAAAGTTTATATTAGATATAATTCATTATCATTCTTTTCCCTCTGGGATTTTTCATGTAACAATTATTTTCCAGAGATCCACAAAAGTTGTAGTATATAGCTCTAATATTCTTATTTACATAAGCAAATGGGAGTATTGAGTACTCCATTCAATTCATGCAAGACTTGTTCTTCTTTTGGCTCATACTGGTTCATCTTTTCCTTTGTATTCAGGTAAAACGGGAGGAATTGCTCCAATTTGCACAAGGTGCAATTACGGGGTTAAAGATTAATGCTGATGTCATAAGGTGTGCAAAAAATAACAGACTCTCTCTCTCTCTCTCCTCCCCCCCCCCCCCCCCCCCCCAATGCATATGACTAATACCAATTTCATGAGTAACGTGTCATGTCTACAAAACCTAGTTTTATTTACAACACACATTTACACCCAAACAATGGATGTGACATGATTTATCACCAAGCCAGTCGATAATTGATCATGATAAACTCTGATCTTATAGATGTTAATCTCCTTTTTTTTTAATGAAGAATAGGAAGTGGGTTACCCTTCTTGTTTGGATATGGATTAGTGCTGGCACTTGCCAGATATATGCTTATGCAAATAAATTTGTCTTTCGTTCGTATAAATTTTTTGTAGCTGGCGACCTTAGAGATTTAATTATTCATACTGGTAGGAAAAAGTGTAAAAGTATGATGCTAGGCTTCAATCATGGGCCAAAAAATGTCTTCTTACCTATGTATTTAAATGCATCTTGTTACAGAATAGATGAAGAAGTCTCTAGTCTAAGGAAGAAGCTTGACGCAACGACCACTCCTCTGAAGCCTTCAACTGAAGGTCATGACAAAGCATCAGAAGAAACAAAATTGGAAACAATAGAGGTGAGGATGGTTGTCATTATAATTTTTTGGTGTGCCTCATGGTATAAGTTCCACTGTGCCAAAGAGATGTCAAATACCATCAAGTAGAAGACTAATGGCTCTATGATGGAATTTTAATGAGTAAAATTGGCTACTGTTTACATAAGCATGAAAGTTCTTTAACATTTTATGAGTATAAAAATTATGGAAATATGGATCTGACAGCCCTAAGTTCTGGTAGGCATTAAAAGAAGCACTTGCACAAGTTCGAGCTTGTTCCAGATTAGAAGGGCTTTTACTGAAGAAAAAGTTGTTGAACAATGGAGATTCTCCTGAGATCCATGCTCAAAAAGTATGTATTTCTCGGTCTGCCCATTATCAATTGGTTATGCATCTGAAAGTACGGTTTTAAATTTGTTGGCAGCATCTTGCCTTTATCTCTGGTGACTTTCATGCTGTTTGATTTGAGGGTTTTAACAGTGCCGTGCGGTCCTTGTGACAGTCAAGCTTTTGGCTGAAGATGTTGACAAGTGTCTATTTAGCATGAACATGGGATGCTAGATGCTGCGAATCCTCCAATTTAGTTATGGGGATGCAACTATATATGTTTAGTCCTAGGAGCTTGTTTGTTGATTCACAATGTGTGAAAGGTTTGCTTTTTGTGTCTTGTTCAATAAATCAATGCCTTATGGGACCTATATGTAAAAAATTTGACAGTGTTTATGATGCGACCCAAAACACGTTTCTTACTTAGTTACATGGTTTGACGACAAAATCATACTTGATTATGCAGTCTGATTCTTTTCCCTTTTGCTTCTATCTTGTATTTGCTGGTAATCTCTGCTTTGTATATTTTGTGAATTAAGTGCAACTCGATCCTTTGATTGTTGCTTGTGCACCCAGAAAATGCTGATTTCCTTTCAAGGTACAAAGCTCCTGTTACCAACGTTATTTTTGTTGTATAAGCAGGTTGATAAATTGAAGGTCTTGTCAGAATCTCTGGCTAGCTCCTCTGCAAAAGCTGAAAATCGTATTTCAGATCACAGGTGTAACAACTTTGGAACCATTTGTTTTATGTTGCTTTTCTTAAGTATTAAATCGTGTTGTTACATTGTTTTTTCTTGTAATATTTGTGTTTATTAATATACTTCCTGTTGTCTAAAAATACTATTGTAAAATGTTCTTCTAAAAAAAAAAAAAAACTCTTGGAAAAACTCTTGGAAAATGTTAAGCTATCAGCTAATAAAACATTGAAAAGAAAGTTTATATGATTTGGCTTGGTGTATCCATAAAAAGGTTCAGCAAGCCTTGCTTTTTGTAACTGTGTAGTTCTGGTGAAAACCATTGATTTGATTAACAGTAATGACGTGTAGTCTGTGCTTGATCTATTATTGTTATTAGATGCCAGGTTTAGGGAAAACAAAATTACTATCTTTGTTCCTTATGAATGACAGACTTCAAAAGGAGGAGGCACTAAAAGTTCGTGTAGCCAGAGCAAGCGAAGTGAGTGAAAGAGAGAAGGTATTGTTCTTCAACATTACTTACCAATAAATGTAACGACGTGAAGTTTGTACTCACAATTCTGTAGAGAGGTCTTCAGTGTGTAATTGCATTCTTATCAAGTTTGAAATATGTCAAAATGTTTTTACTAATATGGCATTTCATTTTTCTTTATGAAGCCAAATCTAGAAAAAGAAAAATTAGAAGACAGAGTGGCAAATATTGTGTACTCTCTTTTTAAGATTTTGGTGATTTCCATTAATCAACCAGATGAATTATGTCTGTTCTTAACATCTGCATACTATCAATATGATTCTTTTTATTAAAAAATTCAGCAGCTTGTTTCTTCAGCAATAAAAACTCAGCATTTAAAATTTCAGATTTATTAAATAGGTCCTATATTTGGTGATATTTCATGCTTGCTGTTCTGCTTATTCATATATTATGTTGAACAGGATTTTTAGCTGCTT